>NC_053024.1:607767419-607928651 GCF_003073215.2 Triticum urartu
AGCAAATAAACATTAACGTTTCTAGTTTTCTCCTCCTCCTTGGTCACAGTGCATAGCCTAAGATGACTTACTCACCTAGATGGATGGAGTAGTGCATGTGACATGCACTAACATTTCATTAGTTAAATTTATGATCAAAATTTGACACAGATTACAATGGGGACCAATAAACCAGGACGGACGTAGTAGTTATGGGATTACTAATCTAGAAGCCTAAAAGAACTGGCCCCTGGTACTCCTACTAGTAGTAGTACTCAAGTTGGAATTCCAATTGCACGGCACAACTTGTTAGGCAAAAAATTCGATACATGAGCGGTTTGGGAAGTTGCATGCCTTTCCAACCAGTGAGATACTCCGTATAAAGTACGACAGAGAAATAACCACAGAGAAGGAAGCTAAAAGTAAACAATCAAACGAGCATTTTTGCATTTGTTTTGCATTGAATCATTTCACAAGCTTGACTAGTGTTGTTTTTCTACTTTTACAAAAACCGCATCGTAATGTTAAAACGTGCATTTGCACGTACTCCCTCCGTCCGGGTTTATTAGGCCTAAAGACAACTTCTCTTAGACCAAGACACATAGTAATTTGCTCACATTAATTCTTCCATTCCACTCCCAATGCACTCTCTCACATGCATGCAGCCAATGAAAAAGCACACATGAAGTGTATTAACTTTTCAGCCATGGCACCAACAACAATAGCTTTCAATACAACCAATGAAATGGTTGCATGCATGCACCTTTCCAACGCGGGGCCTTATAAAAGGGGACATGCTTGTGATGCTGAGAGGCCTAATAAACTCGGACGGAGGGAGTACATAAGTAATAGTAGTACTCCCTCCGTCTAGGTGTATAAGTCTTCCCTCCATCTTGGTCACGGTGCACAACCAAAGATGACTTATTGACCTGGACGGAGGGAGTAGCACAGTCTGCAAGCACATATCGAGAGAGACGTGTAGTGCGATAGTATATAGTAAAGTTTGTGCTATATGCACATACTTGCAAAATGCGTACGAATACACAAGGTTTCCAAACTTTCCCTTTTACATACTTAATTAAGGACACTAAAAATTCCTGAACGTTCGGGATTTATCATTTGCATCCCAAAACTAATGATATAGCCTTACGAAACAAAAATTATACTCCTCCTAAAAGCCACGTCGCTCGCAGGAGTGCTTGCGGCGCGCCACGAGTGCCCTGGTGCACGGCCGTTTCCAAGTGCGCCGACACAACGCCTCTTCCTCAGCCTCGCAACTCGTGAGGTGCTGATTGGCGGCTTGCCGGCCGGCGAGCGCGATCTCACCGGTGTGGTGATCCGGCGCCAACGGGTACTCCTCCTCGCTGGAAGCGTGCATCCGGTCCACGTACCGCCAAGCGTAGATGAGGCGCTTGGGCCCGACTGCACTCAGGGCGTCGGCACGGGCGTCCTCCGCCACCCTCACGGCCCTCGCACAAGCCTTTTGCCAAAGAGCCAATTGCCTGACATAGGCCTCCCAGGCAGCTTGTTCCGCGGTGCGCTTCTCTTCCTCGGCCTTCTTCTCCGCCTCTATTTTGGCGCGCTCTGCTGGACACAAAGCCTCCCACAAGGCGACATCCATTTCTTTCCAAAGCTCCTCAAGGCTGGGGGGGCTCAGCGGGCAGCGCGGCGTTCTCCTCGTAGCGGGGAGCCGACGCATCCTCCGGCGTGCGTGCTGGCGAGATTGGGAACACCGACGCGTCCACCTCGACGCGTCGCGGCGAGGAGCGGAACACCGATGCGTCCTCCTCGACTAGTGGCGGCGAGGAACAGAATGGCGACGCGTCGCGTCGCGGCGAGGAGCGAACCACTGACACGTCCTCCTCGACTAGTGGTGGCGAGGAACGGAACGACGACGTGTCACGTAGCGGCTAGGAGCGGAACACCGACGCGTCCTCCTCGAGTAGTGGCGGCGAGGAACGGAACGGCGATGCATGACCGTCCGCGCGGTGCAGCGAGGGGCTCCTAGGGCTTGGGAGGGCGATGCCATGGTGGTCGACGTGAGAGGGAGGGGGAGGAGATAGAGATGAACGTGAACGTGAGGGGGAGGAGATAGCGATGTCGTGGGAGGCACAGTATTTATAGCGAGCAATGGCACACCTATGTAAGATATGGACTGAGCTGCACTAACTTAACTGCAGGTCCAGTTGCATCACTGACATGTGGGCCAGACCCCTGTTTGGCCCATATGTCAGTGACCCAATGCACCTGCAGTTAAGTAACAGCTACGTGGGCATATTTGTTGGAGTAAATTACGGGGGAGCGAAGGGGTGGAAATATTGCTGGTCACAACGGATTGGACGAGCGTGGGGGGAGGAGAGTCATGCATGCAGATTAAATTAACCCCGCTAACAAATGATATTTTAAACGTGGCTACTCGATCTGTGGCAACTCGCGAGCCACCCCGCTCCAAGTCGTTCACCTGTGGTCCCGACCATCAACTCCTATGGATCAAATTATCATGCGAGCTGACTATTCATACAAAGGTGCTCCACCACGTACCCGGTACCCGCGAATGCAGCAATCGTGCACCTAGGGTTTTAGGGTTTATTTGTTAACATCGCCTTTACGTAACACTCATGTGTGCGAGACAGCGAGAGGCCGACTGCGTGCGTGCGCCTCTTCTCTTCGTATATGTACTCCACCGTTTGTCTGGTGTCCAAAAAATTATAATAACTACTAGCAATGTGCCAATGCGTTGCCACACGATCAAAGTAGATTAATACATATTCACCGATTTGATAGAAAAAAAGTCTAGTTTTGAAATACATATATCACTAAAAATATGTTATGTTTCACTCAAAATATATTCCTTTGGCGGTTTTGATGAGATAAGGGAGGAATGTTGTTGGTTTCAAGATTCGAGAAGTGGTATATGTCTAATTTCTACTCTTACTAGCAAGATGCCCGTGCGTTGCACGGAACATCGATCTTGTGGGAGAAAAGGATGGACGAGGGAAGGCCTTATCTGCAAATGTGGTGAAGAGTGTGGGTAAATTGCCATATTTTCCTTCCTATCCGTCAGATATAAATTGGATGACCTACATTGCAGGATGGCAGGCCCACCATCATCACCAACTCTATATTTTATCCCTACTCTTAAAAAAAGCATTGTCGGTGATGATCGTGTGACTGCCATCCTGCAATATAGGTCGTCCGATCTATATCTGACGGATAGGAAGGAAACTATGGCAATTTTGCAAAAAGATACCCACACCCCTCTCCACATTTGCAAATAAGGCCTTCCCTCGTTCATCCTTTTCCCCCACAAGATAAACTACTCATACAAATGCATCTTGATGTTCCGTGCAACGCATGGGCATCTTGCTAGTTGTTGCAAAAAGCCCATGTGTGTGAGAGAGAGGGAGAGTGGAGGAGGACGGAGTGCATGTGTGACAAAGACACAAGGAGTGTGTGTGCGATAGGTATCAGCTTAAAATGATACGATAGTGTGTGTGTGCACGATCGAGAGGGCGTGTCTCAAGAAGGGAAGAAAAATCTACATAGATACAAGGAGCGGGAGAGAGACATGTATGCGATGGTGGAAGCACGAGTGTGCAGGTGTATAAACCTATCTAGAGGCTAGCTAGTCGATAAATGTTTGTGAGAGAAATACGAGTCGGGGTGCGAAAGTGAGAGTTTTGTGTGTGTGAGAGAGAGACGGTAGTCGCGAAGGGGAGTGGAAGCAGGAGTTGTGTGTGTGTGTCTGTGAGAGAGAGGAGACGGTAGTCGGGGTTGTCTGATCGGTAAACAAATGAATAATGTCAGTCTGGGATGGAGACGAAAAGGAGACCGCAACAAATGTTGTGTCTACAGGAGAGAGAGAGAGTAATTTTAGTGGTATGAGTCATATGTAGAGACATATAGGGTGTGTGAGAGAATCCCATAGAGAGAAAGACAAAGTGAAAGACGAGTGGAGACTGTGTGTGTGGCGGTGAAAAAGAAAGCTTAGGTACCGAGTGATAACAGAGAACAGTAGAGACGTGAGAGATAATGAAAACCGTGTAATGTATAATGATAGGGAGAGTGTGACACTTCTCAAGGGAGACGTCGAGAGACCTTGTTTGCGAGGATAGGAGAAACATGAAGTGAGCGTGCGGGTGAGCTGGAGAAAAGAGAGTGATAGCTACCTGAAGGAGCATGCATGTGAGATAGATGGGCGTGAAAGGAGTGAACAAAAAAGGGATTCAAATATTTGAATTTGAGATGATGATACATGTAATCCATACTCGAACCAAAATTGATCTATAAAACATGCATACTCATATGAATTCACGCACATCTATTTTATTTAATATGTAGATATTACTGATCCATACATTTTAGTAGAACATAATTTGGTTAAAAAAATTTGAATTCAACATTAAGATTTCGAGATCGTTGTATTTGTAAATCATATTATACATATAAAGGAGCATAATTCTTTGTTGTGCTTTTGAAAGTATATATAAAAAAATGATGTATATAGAATGTAATTCCAATTGAAAATGGATCCCGCCCGAAAAAAAATAGAATACAAACGGGATTCGAATTGAGTTGGCACGGTAAACTGGCACTCTGTAAAATTTGAACGAAGCAGGGAAAGTCGCAGTAACCGCCCGAAACCAAAATCTGCGAGATGGAAATCACTACTGCCTATCCCTGCCACACAAAGCCTATTTGCTGGATTTCTATAGGTTTCGATAGGGGTAGGTTTGTAATTTCACCCAAACGTGACGTAACCGCCTCTCACCCGGATTCATACACGGTGGGAACCAAAACACAGTGTGTCCTCGGCCGAAAATGACTCCCTCCCCGATTCATATTCATACACGGTGGGCGCCAAAAACAAACTCTTGTCGGCAAATATTCGGTGTATGCGAGATTACCGTCCTATCCCCAACCGACTAATGTTGCTATGATGTAGTAGAAATTTGACTAAGTTTGTAAATTTCCTCGCATTTGAGACAAGCGCGCCCTGAATACATGGTTCCCCCCTTCCTCTCTACCTCCCTTTTCCCCATTCGTACTCCGTGGGCGCCAAAACACCCTCTCCACCCCACCCTCCTCCGTCCGCCACACCATCCACCGCCGTCCTCCTCCACCATGTTGGAGCTGATACCCCGACGCCGCCGTCCATTAAAAGAGACCGACCTCTCTCATCCACAGCTTCTGACTGGGATCCTTGCATCCCATCCTCTCGCTTCATCCCCGTCGTCGTCCACCTTGCCGGCGTCGCTCCTACGACCGTCTCGTCCACCGCGCCCCGCCACCACTGTCTACCCTCCTAGATCTGCTTCCACACCGCCGACAGCTATCGCTACCGCAGCACCGTCAAATTCTCAGCAGATGCGTACACGGCGCCGCACCAGAGGCGGTACTCTTTCGTATCTGCTCAACTTATTTATCACAGCAAGAAAATAGATCGCCACTGCTTTACTCTGATTTCTTGTCTTCGTTGCGAAGTTGCCTTTATCCGGTTTGCACCTTCAGATCCGCCATGGCATGCTCAACATTATACTCCCAATGCTTATGGTTTTCCCCTTTTATATTCCACACTAGTTAAATCACAGTAGACTAAATTTCAAAATTGGGTCAGTCGATTTTTCAGAGCTCGCCAGAGTTTGCCGGTGCGATCGAAGGGGCTCGGGTGGTTGTGGGGCCTTGCCAAACGAAGAAAACTCGACGCGGGTGGGGGTTGGGGTGGGGGTGGGGGCGCGGGTGTGGGTGGGGGTGGCAGAGGAACACAGGCGGTGGGGGCCGGTGGTCCGGCCGGCGGCCCGTGCGGTGTTCTGTATGGGAAGAATCAAAGACGAGGAAGAAGAAGGGTTAGCAGACGTAGGATCTTCATCCAACCGCCTGAAATGGTCGAGAGACAGCTGGGAGTTGCATTCTTAATGCGCTCTGGTTCATCATGTGTGGGCACTGCGCAACCAACATTTTTTTATCCAAAATTTGCTTGCTCTTCTTTACCATGTTCCTCTTCCATTCTTCTTTAATATGTACTCTCTCTCTGTTCCTAAATACAAGTCTTTGTATAGATTCCACCATGGACTACATATGGAGCAAAATGAGTGAATCTACACTCTAAAATGTATCTGGATACATCTGTATGTGATCCATAGTGGAAATCTCTACCAAGACTTATATTTTGGAACGGAGGGAGTATGATAGTAGTACAGTATGTTCCTTGTACTGAAGATGAGCAGGGACATTTGCAGTGTAGAGGTCTATATGGTCGGTTGTGATGGACACTTTGAGCCTCTTTGATTTGTAGGATCTTGTAAACATAGGAATAGGATTTGTAGTGGCCTGCCTACTTGAATCCTATAAGAATAACAAGGAAATGTGTGGAGCTGTGTCGCCTTTGAGAGTTACACTGATATTAACAGTACCGCACCTTCACTTGAAGAGAGCTGGTATCCGAAGCCTTTCTAGCCGTACCGGCAATACTAGCACATATATTCCAGGAAGTTCCACTTTGCTGATTTTACTCTGATGCTTAAGGTTTTCCCATTATATCTACACTATGATCTGTGTAGCTGCTTTATGTCGCACTAGCAGCAGTCCACTCTTGAAGCTAAACACTGCAATGACTTACAAAATTGGCACCAAGGCATTGAGTGCCATTCTGGATGCAATGAAACTCATACGCTCCCCACCTGTTGATTCTTGTTCAGAATATGATCCTAATGACTATTCTAACCTCGAGGAGTCAAAGGAAGATGGCCTGTCTTGTTCACCCATCAAGGTGCCTGTTCTAATTTGGCAATGTTTTATTGATTGCGGGTATCTTGCATATGTTGTCTTGCATTTCTTCTACTTTGTTGCACCGCCATCTGCTTAGTTTACTCATCATATATGTCGAGATGCCATGCCCATCCATTATCAATACATATTCCATCTGTAATCATACTATGTTTTTCCACTCAAATGTTGTTCTTGTGCATCAGACATCAAAAAGGAAGAGGGTGATTGCCGAACCTGAAGGAGCACCAGCAAAGTCCTTGAAAAACGTGGTGGTGCCGGAGAAATCAGACAGCACCCCACTTCTATTGGTTGTACAACCAGTGACACAAAACGTAGGACCGACTCCAGCAGACTGTACCCATACTTCACCGGCCTCACCACTAGCCCCACCACACAGGACCTGGACTCCAGCAAAAGGTATACCGATTTCATTTGCCATAGCACCAGCTGTACCACAGAAAAATCCCACTCCAGCAAAAAGTACAGCAAGTCCACCAGCCGAAGACCTATCCCAACTACAGAGACGGCCAATTCCTGCAGATTGGAACCCCATTCCATTTATTCCCAGTTTAAAAGACAATGCTTTCCATGTTGTTAGGGACTACGTGCATATATTCCCATCATGGGAAGATTATTGTGAAGACAAACACCATTTTCACATCTTCCTGTCCAACTTACGTGTAAGTGCTATTATTCATGGTTATTATTTTCCTGTTTTCTGCTGATTGAACACATCAATGATTTACATTACATTGTTGTAACTAGGCGAGGGTCAATCTGGATAGTCATGACGAGCAAAGCTTGCTTGTGCTTTTCAAGGAAGCATTGCAGCAGTATCGGTGTTACCTGAGGAAATCACACTTTGATGACAAGTCTATAAACGAATTTCCGGTGAAGTCTCCTGTGCTAAATTTAGAAGACATTGAATGGAAAAACCTTGTTATGCACTGGTCTCGTTCCTGGGATGAGGTACTGCCTATGAAATCACATGACAATTCGAACTTCTACTTTTACGCATGTGCCTTACAGATCTTTTTTGCAGGAAATCTTCTCGAAGAAGAATTCCGATTTGACAAGAATGACAGGATATCGCAAATATGCTGCCCGCTACTTTGCTCTTGTTAGTACATGTTGTCCTGTATCACTGTACTTGCATACATGTCTGGTTCATTATGTGACAGCAGTATGCATGTTAGCTTGCTTATCAATTGTTCACGCGAAATTATCTGATCTGTATGAATTGTTACATTAGTGTAGAATATATCCAATGCCAATGTTTTTTTAGCTCTGCATTGTTCTTGTAAGTAAATGCTGTCCTTTATCAGTGTACTTATAATGATAGGTAGTTGTTCATGTACCATCACTTTGCAACTTATTTTCCTTTGCCCTCCATTTTCTACACACTAGATCTATATTTACTCTTACCATAAGGTTGTTACTAAAGAAGTTTAGCTATGCATTGCTCTTGGCTGTACCTTTTGCCTGTATCGCTGCACTTACATTTATAGCTACTTGGTTATGTAGCATCACTCTTCATCTTATCTTAAATATTCTCCATTTTTTCGTATATTATCACATCTATATTTACTCTTAACAAAATGTAGAATAAAGGCAATGCTTTTGAAGAAGATTCTATGGTAAACTTCTTGAATTGCCCCCCCCCCATCAGCATGGACAAGGCCTTTATAGAGCATGTCTTCACCAATAATGTAAGTTTGTCCATCTCAAGCCTTCAAACTTTGTTGTATATATTTGGTTAGGCATGATTGCAACAGCTGTTTATTTTCGGTGTTTGCATCAAATTGCTTGTTTACAGTTTATTATGTAGTTCATAAACAAAAGTTTGTCCTTTCTCAATTTAAGTTTTCAGTTGTACAACCAAGTTCCTTCTTCATACCATGTTAATTTAACTATACAGAGCAAGTGATCTTCTTTTGCACTACATGTATGCTTCTATTTTTCATCCGTAATCCAGTGGTGTGGTGAACCTACCCACTACAGCACAATGTCATATTCTGCAATGTCTTAACTATGAACAATGTCATATCATTCTACTATTATTTAAACCGCCTCTTTATTTGCCAATCTGAAATGGTATAAATTGACAGCACACTAACCATTAATACTTATGAGTCCTTGATCTGTAATCCAGTGGTGTCATGAAGCTGCCAACTCCTTCACAATGTCATTTCCTGCCATGTCTTGACCTGAACAATACCATATTGTGTTAATGCAATTTTAAACTGTGTCACTTTATTCGCCAGTAAGAAATGTGATGAATTGTCAGCACTGATACTTTTATGTGCAAAACCTGTCATCTGTCTGCTTGTTTATCTTTTAGAGTAAGGAAGATATAACTGTTGAACAAGCGCAATCTCATCATCTTGCTCAGCTGCTTGCGCTGCAGCTCCCCAGCAGGGCTAACCTTTCTTGAACTCTACTAAAGTGCTGTCGGTTTTGTATATTATTTTGTCGGCGTGTTTATTTGCATTGGTGGCGATCTTTGATGCCCAGTGTATGTAATCTGCTGTCTGCTTGTGCTTTATTATCATAGTGGTGAACTTTGATGCCCAGTGGATGTAATATGCCATAATTTTTTTATTGTATAGTATAGGTTTTTTCTTATTCACGATGCTGCAGTTATTTTACTGTATATATATCCTGTCTTCGCAGTAAACCGGCCAAACCGTAAAATTACGGTACATAATCGGGCCGTCATGCAATCACGATGTAGGTTGGGCCTAAAACGTGCCGAACAGCTCACGGGCCAGCAGCAGCCCGACATGAACCCCGGCCCATGATTGTGTGAATCAAATCATGGGCTTTTAACAGGCCAAAATTGTCTCGGTCCTTGTTTGTCCCAATTTGATATCGGCTGCGAGCAGGCCGGATGCAAACCGGGCCGTACTTAGGCCCAACTATATGACGAGCTTTTAACAGGCCGAAATGTTAAACGGGCCCTTAAGAGGCCAAACCTAATATCAGGCCGAATTACTAAGTGGGCCTTTAGGAAGTGGGCCCAAAAGCATAGTGTCCAGTTGACGGGCCGAATGTGATATGGCCCACAAAATCTTGTGGGCCTTTAGCTGGGCCAGCCCATTATGGTCCAAAAAATCTCATGGGCCTTTAGCTGGGCCGGCCCATTATGGTTCGCAAAATCCTGTGGGCCTTCAGTTGGGCCGGCCCATTTAAACTTGATGGGCCGGTCCACGTGTCAACATATCATAGGCGCGTCTCGCCCATTGGATGAGTGACACCTGTGCCAACGTGGACCTGACACGTGTCTCCTACAGCCAATGATGATTTTACACGTGGAAAATCCCCATTGGTCGGGGCTGTTAACGGGTTATCGGATCCAAAACCCGACCCGATAGCTTAACGGCGTTCCGTTACGGTGGATGCCACGTGTCGGTCACCCTTGACGAAAGCACTTCTGTGACGCGCGATTTATCGTCATCGAAGTGGACACTTCTGTGATGATAATTTTGGTAATGTCATGGAACACTTCTACGACAGCACAAGTATGACTATCTTGATTCTGTCATAAAATCGTCATGGATGTACATGCATGACAGAAAACGTGACCTACTGTGACAAACACGTATCATCACGGAAGTGTATTTTTTTTGTAGTGCTGTTCGGGTTGAGCCCGTCCAGCTGGAATCTGGCCAAGTCAACTAAGACGTCCCGTCGGACCTGTGTAGACTTGACGGCCATACTCTACAGTGGAGCACTTTAGATGAGCAGCCAGCACTGTTCCTGCATCATGTGACACTTCACTACGCTCCAATAGTGGTGCACTATAGCCTGCATCATCACATGACATCTCAATAGTGTAGTGGGTGTGTGGTCCACCCCTTGTCCCTGGGCACTAGTATATAAAGTGACCCAGGGGAGGCCTCACACACCCAACCTCATTTGGCCATGCTCACACGTCCATCCATGGACTCACACACCATGTCACACTCATTCGGCCACTAGAGCATGCTTGCTCACTTCGGACACACACTCATACACGAGGCTAGTATCATATAGCATTCATTTGAATACATCTCTAGGACCAACTCTCTACTGCTACATATACACTGCATATATCATCAGACATGCAGGAGTAGGGGTATTTTCTCTCCGGAGAGCCCCGAACCTGGGTAAATCACCGTGTGCTGTTTGCCCAATCCCGTCCCTTGACCTCCAGAGCAGTCTTGACCTCACCTCAAGCCACCCCATGGCATCTTTCGTCTCACAAACCCGCCCGCAAGATAACCATGACATCTCATATCACGGTTTTCCTAAATCTCAAAAACTTCATCCACACAAAACACAACAAGAACTCGTGAGATAAGTTAGTATAAACCAATGCAAAAACCATATCATTCTCTACTGTAGCAAATCACTAAAATTATTATTCAACATTGCATACTAAATGCCTCTTCATATTTAATTCTCCTATCCTCAAATAGAATCATTAAACAAGCAAACATATGCAAACATAACAGCAATCTGCCAAAAGAATACAGTCTGTAAAGAATGCAAGAGTATCAATACTTCTTTAACTCCAAAATTTATGAAAATTTACCACACTTTAGAAAAATTATCAGATCGCATCTTGCAAAAAGTTTCAACATTTTATCACATTCTGACTTTTCTAGGGAATTTTTTGCAACAGCGGTAAACTTCTTGTTTTCAAACAGCAACATGTATACTTGCAAAATAAGCATGACAAAGGCTATCATTGCCACTTTTATTGAAATAAAAGATGAAAAAAATTATTCTGAATAATAGAAAGAAAATCTTAAAAAAAATGATGCTCCAAGTAAAACTCATATCATGTGACGAATGAAAACATAGCTCCTAGTGAGTTTACCGATAATGTTGGAGACGAAAGAGGGGATGCCTTCCGAGGCATCCCCAAGCTTAGTTGCTTGGATATTCCTTAGATATTAACTTGGGGTGCCTTGGGCATCCCCAAGCATAGGGTCTTGTCACTCTTTATTCTCCTCATATCGACATCTCACCCAAAACATGAAAACTTCAATCACACAAAACTTAACGGAACTTTGTGAGATAGGTTAGTATGATAAAGAGCAAACCATTTCACTTTGGTACTGTCAAAGAGAAGATTCATAATTGTTCTCACACAATGCCTACTGTATCATATCATTTCCACAATTTATATTGAGCAATATAAGCCATAGAAACTAGGAAACAAGCAAACTATGCATAGAAAACAGAATCTGTCAAAAGCAGAACAGTCTGTAGTAATCTGTACTCCAACCATACTTCTACTACTCAAAAATTCTGAAAAATAGGAAAACATGGGAAATTTGTCTATTAATCTTCTTCAAAAAGAATCAACATTTTATCATGCTTCTGTTAGAAATGAAAATTGTTTTCGTAAGCGCAAAAGTTTCTGTTTTTCAGCAAGATCAAATCAACTATCACCGTAAGCCATCCCAAAGGTCTTACTTGGCACTTTATTGAAACAAAATCAATAAAACATGATTACTACGGTAGCCTAATCATGTGAACACACAAAAACAATAGGTAAAAGTGTTGGGTAGATAAGAATTGAAACTTGAAGAGAGCATCATGAAGCATAAGACTAGCACATTTAGGTCTAACCCACTTCCTATGCATAGGGATTTGGTGAGCAAACAACTTATAGGAACAAGAATCAACTAGGATAGGAGGGCAAAACAAGTGCAACTTCAAAGCAATCAACACATAGAGAAGAAACTTGATATTATTGAGATACGTAGAAGCATGTGTTCCTCTCTCATAATAATTTCAGTAGCATCATGAAGAAATTCAACTATATAGCTATCGCATAAAGCATTCTTTTCATGACACAAAAGCATAGAAAACTTATTACTGTCCACATAAGAAAATTTCTTCTCATAAATAGTAGTGGGAGCAAACTCAACAAAATAACTATCAATGAGAGTGAAAATTAAAATCATGATGACAACTTTCATGGTTATCATTATTTTTTATAGCATACATGTCATCACCATAATCATCATAGATAACAACTTTTTTATCATAATCAATTGCAACCTCATCCAAAATAGTGGATTCATCATTGAATAAAATCATGACCTCTCCAAATCCACTTTCATCAATATAATCATCATAAATAGGAGGCATGCAATCATCATAATAAATTTTCTCATGAAAACTTGTGGGGCTAAAAATATCATATTCATCAAATATAGCATCCCCAAGCTTATGGCCTTGCACATCATTAGCATCATGGATATTCAAAGAATTCATACTAACAACATTGCAATCATGCTCATCATTCAAATATTGTGTGCCAAAAATTTTATTGACTTCTTCTAACAATTGAGCACAATTTTCTGATCCATCATTTTCAAGAAATATATTATAAAGATGATCAATAATATGATGCAACCTCAATTCCATTTTTATGTAGTTCTCTGTTATAAACCAAACTAGGGATAAAACAAGAAACTAAAAGATTCAATTGCAAGATCTAAAGATAAATCTTCAAGCACTCACCTCCCCGGCAACGGCGCCAGAAAATAGCTTGATGTCTAGTACACAACTTTATTCTTGCAGACACGTGTTGGGCCTCCAAGCGCAGAGTTTTGTAGGACAGTAGCAATTTTCCCTCAAGTCGATGACCTAAGGTTTATCAATCCATGATAGGTGTAGGATGAAGATGGTCTCTCTCAAAAGGCCCTGCAACCAAATACAAAAATCTCTTGTGTCCCCAACACACCAAATACAATGGAAAACTGTTTAGGTGCACTAGTTCGGCGACGAGATGGTGATAAAAGTGTAATATGGATGGTAGAAATGTATTTTTATAGTCTGAATAAATAAAAACAGCAAGGTAAAAAATATTAAACAGGCACAAAAATGGTATTGCAATGCTTAAAAATGAGGCCTAGGGTCCCTACTTTCGCTAGTGCAATTTCTCAACAGTGCTAACATAGTTGGATCATATGATTATCCCTCAAAGTGCAACGAAGAATCACTCCCGAGTTCCTATTAGCGAAGAACAAAAGATAGGAATTGTTTGTAGGGTACGAAGCCACCTCAAAGATATTCTTTCCGTTCAATCTATTCAAGAGTTCGTACTAAAATAACACAAAGCTATTTTCCGTTCGATCTATCCTAGAGTCCGTACTAGAATATCACCAAAGCAAATTCATATTCATAATACTCAATCCACACAAGGAACTACAAGGGGAGCCCAAAGTTGATAATAAAAATGTGCATCAACCCCTATGCATAGATTACCCCAATATCATCGCGGGAATCCGTGAGTTGAATGCCATAACATATATCAAGTGAATCAATATGATACCTCATTGTCACCTCAAGTATTCACACCGCAAGACATATATATCTTATGTTATCATATCTGAATATTCAATCCGACAAGACAAAACTTCAAAGGGTAAAGACTCAATTCATCACAACAAGAGTATGGAGGGGAGAAACATCATATGATCCGACTATACTAACAAAGCCCATGATATATATCACGAGAGAGAGATTAAACACATAGCTACTGGTACAAACCCTCAGCCCCGAGGGTGGACTACTCCATCCTCATCGTGGCGGCCGCCGGGATGATGAAGATGGCCACCGGAGATGATTCCCCCCTCCGGCAAGGTGCTGGAACGGGTCTAGATTGGTTTTCAGTGGCTACGGAGCCCTGTGGCGACGGAACTTCTGATTTAGGTTAACCCGAGGGGTTTCGGAATATTTGGGAATTTATAGTGCAAAAATGGGTACGGGAGGCCACCGAGGTGGGCACAACCCACCTGGGCACGTCAGGGGGCCCTGGCGCCCTGGTGGGTTGTGCCCCCCTCGGGGCACCCCCCAGGTGCTGCTCTAGCCCATCGGGAGTCTCCTGGTCCATAAAAAATCCACAAAAAGTTTCGTGGTGTTTGGACTACGTTTAATATTGATTTTCTACGATGTAAAAAACAAGGAAAAACAGCAACTGGCACTGGGTCATTAGGTTAGTCCCAAAAAATGATATAAAGTTGCTATAAAATGATTGTAAAACATCCAAGAATGATAAAATAACAACATGAATACTTCATAAATTATAGATACGTTGGAGACGTATCATTTAGTAACGTGGTTGATGTAGTCGAACGTCTTCGCGATCCAACCGATCCAAGCACTGAAAGTACGGCACCTCCGCGTTCAACGCACGTTGAGCTCGATGACGTCCCTCGATCTCTTGATCCAGTTGAGGACGAGGGAGAGTTTTGTAGGAAATATGCCCTAGAGGCAATAATAAAGTTGTTATTTATATTGCCTTATATCATGATAAATGTTTATTAATCATGCTAGAATTGTATTAACCGGAAACTTAGTACATGTGTGAATACATAGACAAACAGAATAAATATTCTCATAGAGGAGATGCAAAGCTTAGCTGATACCTATGATAGAGAGATTTTATTTGCTCGTTGTAGCCGCTCACAGAATAATATTAGTCATGAGTTTGCAGCTTACGGTCGTCGCACCCCTCGTACTGCGGTGTGGCTTTCTGTTGGGTTGGACTCTGTTGTAATCCTGGCTATGGCTGAGAAGCCTCCTTGAGTTATGAGATATTATTTTTTCCCGCAAAAAAACATAGACAAACAGAGTGTCCCTAGTATGCCTCTAGTAGACTGGCTCGTTAATCAAAGATGGTTAAGTTTCCTAGCCATATGCATGTGTTGTCATTTGATGGACGGGATCACATCATTAGAGAATGATGTGATGGACAAGACCCATCCCTTAGCTTAGCACTATGATCGTTTAGTTTATTGCTATTGCTTTCTTCATGACTTATACATGTTCCTCTGACTATGAGATTATGCAACTCCCGAATACCAGAGGAACACTTAGTGTGCTATCAAACGTCACAACGTAACTGGGTGACTATAAAGATGCTCTACAGGTGTCTTCGATGGCGTTTTTTGAGTTGGCATAGATCGAGAATAGGATTTGTCACTCTGATTGTCGGAGAGGTATCTCTGGGCCCACTCGGTAATGCACATCACTATAAGCCTTGCAAGCAATGTGACTAATGATTTAGTTGCGGGATGATGCATTACGGAACGAGTAAAGAGACTTGTCGGTAATGATATTGAACTAGGTATAATGATACCAACGATCGAATCTCGGGCAAGTAACATATCGATGACAAAGGGAACAATGTATGTTGTTGTGCGGTTTGACCAATAAAGATCTTTGTAGAATATGTAGGAGCCAATATGAGCATCCAGGTTCCGCTATTGGTTATTGAAAGGAGATGTGTCTCGGTCATGTCTACATAGTTCTCGAACCCGTAGGGTCCGCACGCTTAACGTTCGATGACGATTTATATTATGAGTTTTTGTGATTTCATGACCGAATGTTGTTCGGAGTCTCTGATGAGATCACGGACATGACAAGGAGTCTCAAAATGGTAGAGACATAAAGATTGATATATTGGACCATGTTATTCGGACACCGGAAGTGTTCCGGATAGTTTCGGATAAAACCGGAGCGCCAGAGGGGTTACCAGAACCCTCTGGGGAAGTAATGGGCCTTAGTGGGCCTTAGGGGACAGAGAGGGCAGCAGCCAGGAGGTGGCGCCCCCAGGGGAGTCCGAATAGGACTAGAGGAGGGGGCAGAGCCCCTCTTTCCCTCTCCCTCTCCCTCTCCCTCTCCCTCTCCTTCCTCCTTCTCCTACTTGGACTAGGAAAGGGGGGAGCCGGTTCCTACTTGGAGTAGGACTCCCCCCTTAGGCACGCCCTCTCGGGCCTGCTGGCCTCATCCTCCCCTCCTTTATATATGGGGGAGGGTCACTCCATAGATACACAAGTTGATCTTTAGCCGTGTGCGGTGCCCCCTGCACAGTTTTCCACCTCGGTCATATTGTCGTAGTGCTTAGGCGAAGCCCTGTGTTGGTAACTTCATCATCACCGTCACCACGCCGTTGTGCTGATGAAACTCTCCCTCGGCCTCAACTGGATCAAGAGTTCGAGGGACGTCACCGAGCTAAATATGTGCAAATCACAGAGGTGCCCTGCGTTCGGTACTTGATGGGTTGGATCGCGAAGACGTTCGACTACATCAACCGCATTACTAAACACTTCTGCTTTCAGTCTACGAGGTGGCATCCGAGCCAGGTCTATGTGTAGGATCGAACGTATGTCTAGAGGGGGTGATTAGACTACTTGACCAAATAAAAATCTAGCCTTTTCCTAATTTTAAGTCTTGGCAAATTTTAACAACTTAGCACAAACAAGTAAACAAGCTACACATGCAATTCTAAGAGTATAGTAGCGGAATGTGAAACAATTGCATATGAAGGTAAAGGGAGGAGTTTGGAGGGAGCAAACGCAATGTAGACACGGAGATTTTTGGCGTGGTTCCGATAGGTGGTGCTATCGTACATCCACGTTGATGGAGACTTCAACCCACGAAGGGTAACAGTTACGCGAGTCCAGGGAGGGCTCCACCCATGAAGGGTCCACAAATAAGCAACCTTCTCTATCCCACCATGGCCATCACCCACGAAGGACTTGCCTCACTAGGGTAGATCTTCACGAAGTAGGCGATCTCCTTGCCCGTACGAACTCCTTGGTTCAACTCCACAATCTTGACGGAGGCTCCCAAGTGACACCTAACCAATCTAGGAGACACCACTCTCCAAAAGGTAATAGATGGTGTGTTGATGATGAACTCTTTGCTCTTGTGCTTGAAGTGATAGTCTCCTCAACACTCAACTCTCTCTCATAGGATTTGATTTGGTAGAAAGATGATTTGAGTGGAAAGCAACTTGAGGAAGGCTAGAGATCAAGATTTATGTGGTTGGAATGGAATATCTTGACCTCAACACAAGTGTAGGTGGTTCTCTCTCAGAAAATGTATGTTGGAAGTGTAGGCATGTTCTGATGGCTCTCTCCATGAATGAAGAGTGGGTGGAGGGGTATATATAGCCTCCACACAAAATCTAACTGTTACACACAAATCACCAAACTCGGTGGGACCGAATCATATAACTCGGTCAGACCAATTTAGTTCAAAATGTGAACGTTAGGATTTTTGGTGGGACCGATATGTCAATTCGGTGGGACTGATTCCATTAGGGTTAGGGCATAACGTAATCTCGGTGAGACCGATTACACACACTTGGTGGGACCGATTTTGGTAATAGGCAAACAGAGAGTTGGCCAGGCACACTCGGTGGGACCGATTCGCTCATCTCGGTTAGACCAAAACGTTACGTAGGGGAAACAGAGAGTTTGCATTGCAATCTCGGTGGGACCGATCGCTCATCTCAGTTGGACCGAAACGTTACGAAGGGAAATAGAGAGTTTGCAATCCCATCTCGGTGAGACCGAGATCCCTATCGGTAAGACCGAAGTGACTAGGGTTTCTGGCAGTAGCTATGTCAAGTGAACTCGGTGGCGCCGGTAGAAGATTTCGGTGGGGCCGAGTTTGACTTTTGGTTTGGGACATATGAGGATATGAAAAAGTGGTTGAGGGTTTTTGGAGCATATCACTAAGCATTTTGAGCAAGCAACTCATTAAGCAACACCTCACCCCCTTTTAATAGTATTGGCTTTTCCTATGGACTTAATGTGATCTTGGATCACTAAAAGTAAAATGTAGAGTCTTGTGCTTTGAGCTTGATCCAATCTTTTGTCCTTAGGATTTTGAGGGGTCCACTTCATAATCCATGCCATGCCAATCATTGAGATTTTCCTGAAATACTTATCTTCAAGCAGCATTAGCTCACTGAGCTATATGTTGTTAGGAATTACCAAAACCACCCAGGGATAGTTGCACTTTCACTATGCGTAGATGTTATATGCATGAGTAGAACACAAAGAGTTGTGGGCGATAATAGTCATACTGCTTACCAGCATGTCATACTTTGATTCGGCGGTATTGTTTGATGAAGCGGCCCAGACCGACATTACATGGACGCATTCATGAGACTGGTTCTACCGCCGTGCTTCACACACAGGCGGCTAGTGGGTGTCTGTTTCTCCAACTTTAGTTGAATCAAGTGTGACTACGCCTGATCCTTGTTGAAGGTTAAAACAACACACTTTATGAAAACTCGTTGTGGTCTTGATGCGTAGGTAAGAATAGTTCTTTCTAGAAGCCCGTAGCAGCCACGTAAAACTTGCAAAAACAAAGTAGAGGATGTATAACTTGTTTTTACAGGGCTTGCTGTGATGTGATATGGTCAAGACATGATGATATATAATTTGTTGTATGATATGATCTTGTTTTGTAACAGCTATTGACAACTGGCAGGAGCCATATGGTTGTCGCTTTATTGTATGAAATGCAATCGCCATGTAATTGCTTTACTTTATCACTAAGCGGTAGTGATAGTCGTAGAAGCAATAGTTGGAGAGACAACAACGATGCTTCGA
This sequence comes from Triticum urartu, assembly GCF_003073215.2. Classification (NCBI taxonomy): domain Eukaryota; kingdom Viridiplantae; phylum Streptophyta; class Magnoliopsida; order Poales; family Poaceae; genus Triticum; species Triticum urartu. The sequence continues at coordinate 607,786,583 of NC_053024.1, forward strand.
TGGAGATCAAGGTGTCAAGCCGGTGACGATGGTGATCATGACGGTGCTTTGGACATGGAGATCAAAGGCACAAGATGACGATGGCCATATCATATTACTTATTTGATTCCATGTGATGTTTATCTTTTTATGCATCTTATTTTGCTTAGTACGGCGGTAGCATTATAAGATGATATCTCACTAAATTTCAAGGTACAAGTGTTCTCCCTGAGTATGCACCGTTGCTACAGTTCGTCGTGCCAAGACACCACGTGATGATCGGGTGTGATAAGCTCTAAGTTCACATACAATGGGTGCAAGCCAGTTTTGCACACACAGAATACTCGGGTTAAACTTGACGAGCCTAGCATATGTAGATATGGCCTCGGAACACTGAGACCGAAAGGTCGAGCGTGAATCATATAGTAGATATGATCAACATAGTGATGTTCACCATTGAAAACTACTCCATCTCACGTGATAATTGGACATGGTTTAGTTGATGTGGATCACATGATCACTTAGATGATTAGAGGGATGTCTATCTAAGTGGGAGTTCTTAAGTAATATGATTAATTGAACTCTAATTTATCATGAACTTAGTACCTGATAGTATTTTGCATGTCTATGCACTACAAAAAAAATACACTTCCGCGATGATACGTGTTTGTCATAGTAGGTCATGTTTTTTGTCATGCATGTACATCCATGACGATTTTATGACAGAATTAAGATAGTCATACCTGTGCTGTCGTAGAAGTGTTCCATGACATTACCAAAATTATGATCACGGAGGTGTCCACTTCCATGACGATAAATTGCGCGTCATAGAAGTGCTTTCGTCAAGGGTGACCGACACGTGGCATCCACCGTAATGGGTCGCCATTAAGCTATCAGGTCCGGTTTTGGATCCGATAACCCGTTAACAGCCCCGACCAATGAGGATTTTCCACGTGTAAAATTGTCATCGGCCGGAGGAAACATGTGTTGGCTCACCGTTGGGACAGATGTCATCCATTCATTGGACAGGAGGTGCCTATGATACGTTGACACATGGCATGGCCCAACAGAGGCCCATTCCGGCGAAAAGGTCAGCCCATTTGACTTGGTCAAACGGTAATGGGCCAGCCCACGGAAAGCATGTTAATGGCTTGTTCGTATATAGCCCATTTACGACCCGCTACCCATTACGGCCTACCGGAATTAAGCCCAGTAGTTTCATCTGGGCCGTCCAATATGATTCCAGCCCATTGTAACTTCTGGCCCATGTATGGCCCATGATGTCTTTTGGCCCATACGAGGCCATTTGCAACTCTTGGCCCATTAACGGCCCGTGGTGAATCTGGCCCACAATGAACAATGTACCGCTTTATACCCATTAACGGCCCATTATTCCATTGGGCCGTTTCCAACCCATGTTATCTTTCGGCCTTCTAAGGGCCCATTTATTCTTGGGCTTATTTTCAGCATTTGGTTACTTACGGCCCGTTACTGGCCTTTTCCGCTTGTGGGCCAAATTCAGCCCGTGGTTACAATCGGCCTCTTAATCTGTTGGGTCATTTTCATAGCGTCATCAAATATGACAGATTAAGATGGCCTGTTATGGTTGGCCCATGAACGGACGATTCCAAATCTAGCCCGTTTATGGCCCATAATGTGGTCTGTTATTGGCCCATGTTTGGCTGATCGAGCAAACGGTTCGTAGAAGACCCATTGATCGGCTTGTAGAAGGCCCATCGTTTCTACGGCCCTTAGAAGGCCCATTGTTTCTACGGCTCGTAGGAGGCCCATGGTAACTACAGTAAATATGTAGCCCAGGGTTATTGTGGACTAGTTTAAAAAATAGGTTATTGCGGCCACTAGCAAACCGCGGAAAAAGAACTGCACTGACTACAAACAAACAAGACAACAAGGAAATAAATAAGCAAGCAACTTACGCTAGGCTATCCCGGCGATTACACATATTACATCCACTGGGCATCAAAGTTCGCCACCAGTGCAAATATAGGAAACAAAGCCGCATATCATATACACTGGTTGTCAAACTTGGTGACCAGTGCAAATAAACGCCGCAGCAAAACAAGTCCAGAACTGAAACCACTTCAGAAGAGCTCAATAAACAATATCCTGGGTACCCATAATGCTGGCAAGATGCTTAGCAAGCTTATTAACTTTCTCTTGTTTGGCGCTTAAATCCTCCAGCACTTGTTGTTGCACGAGAAAGTATGCATCTGAATTCTGCAGGGACTTCCTCAGTCCTTCGGCTTCTTGCCGCAACACAACTAACTGATGCCTTTCATCTTGTAGCTGAGACTGAAGAAGCCGAAGTGATTTAGGTAGCGAGTTCGAAGAGCTTGTGCTAGCGGTACTGGCCAGTAACTCGAACACTACATCAACGCAGGACTGTGGGGTTTTCTCACTGTCTACAAGATCTTTTTTATCACCTTTCTTGGAGACCAACAGGGTTGTCTCACTATCTTGAACCTGATCTGCATTACTTTCTCTACCATTGCATAGTGGGGTGCTCTTCTCCAATATTCTGTTCGCATACTACAAGAGAAACAAGCAGACACATCACAGGTTTAGCATGTAGTATACGAAACTCATTTTGGTAAACTGGTTCAGTAGTAAGGTGGACAGGATAATAGCATGAAACAAACATATATCTAGGTACTGTGGTCACTGTATTGTCCATATCATTCTAGTTTATGTTGCCAAATCAAGATAGAGACACAGTTCAACTCATATATTTTTAAGACACAACAGCATAGACATAATATAAGTGTGAGAAACTACACAACATTGGCAACACTTGTAATGTGCATCACATGAGAACATAACTATTTATACTGAAACTAAAATCAACATAGAGCAAGAAGTTAGAACAGCAATCCAGTTAAAGAAATAGGTTTAAAACATACCTGTTGCGCCATTGGAGTTTCAATTGGAACCTTCAAATTCGAAAGTAGTTGGTATGAGTAAATACAGTGATGCAACAACAAAGGAGTATGGACCATAGCTGCGGAATCTGACCTGAGAACAGTTGCTCTTCTGCTTTAAACATGGAGTTTGGGTTTGCTGTGGTGGTCTTCGTGCTTTGGGCACTGCAATTGCTTTATAAACTACTCATGTGGGGGTACTCTGTGGTGGACATGGTGCTTTGTCAACTAGAAGTGGGTTACTATCCGCTGGGGTTGGGGTTAGATGGGTTGTAGCTGGTTCTCTGCCCAAGGGTGTAAGTGTGCAATCTGGAAGAGTCTCGATTATGTGTGGTGGGGCTAGTTTGTGGGCTAGTACAACCATGGTTCTATCTGCATCGACAGGTAGCACTATCTCTTGTGAAGAACGGGTTTTTTCTCCCTTAGATACTGCCATCACCCCCTCCAATTCAAATGGCTGATAAACAAGAAAAGAAATGTAACATACAAACATTGTATGATAGACAGATGTGGTAATTCACATATATGTTGTCTAACCAAACAGGACAGCATGACACAATTTCACATATATGATGCCTAACTAAACAGGATAGCATGACACAGTTTTAGATATATGATGGATGACTTAACAGGATATCTTATATTTACTAATTGGAGGCACCTTTTAAGTCATCTCATTAACCCACATCATTAAAATTAATTACACCGTTGGATTGTAGAATATATGTTCAGGATAAAAGGAAAACTTGCGTAACATGTTTGGTCCTGTATGTCCCATAAAAAAACCATCTGACACGTCTAATGTTATTTTTTGTGAAACAAAACAAAGTTAAAAAAATAAGCCACCATCCGTTCCCTCAAAAACAAATCTGCCATCCTTAAAAACTCCAACAAGAGAAGGAAAAAAAATCCCAAGATTGATTGCCCGTAAAAGACTCAAGTAATAATATTCCGCTAGTTAAAATATCCATGGAATCCTCACACATGCATGGCCGCTGCCTTCTCCTCCATGAAGGAAAGAAAATCCTGAATCGCCAAGTATGGCAAGAGGGGTTTCGCAAGTAATATGGAAACTCTATTGCCTGAAGTTTAAAATGTGTGAGACCGGATCACCCCAAGAGTCCATAGGTATTACAATTGGAAGGAAACGTGGAATGTCAAAAGAAGGAAGGAATCGCGCTACTATTTCAGAAAGAGGAAACATGCAAATGGAAGTCAGCTACATAACGATCTATCATGTTTTATTCCCTAAAAATCCATGCACACTGCGTAAATCTAATTTGCTCAGTAAAAAATCACCATCCACAAAACCTTCATGTAGTATATATTCTATTCACATAGATAAATCTCACCTAGGTATAAATTCCCAAATTTATATGAGACATGCACATAGTGTTTTCTAGAAATATAAAGGAATGAGTACAGAAAATTGCTAAATCTGTTTCTTAAATATATGTAATAAACCAATCCCAGATTATATTTAAATATAGAAATTTTGGATTATATTTAAAGAATATGAAATTCCTATTAAAATTTGGAAACCGACTTAATTCGGAAGTTCAAACATAGGGGACAAGTTTCACTTACACTACGGATCCCGTCCATAAATCACACTTTGCATATATTCCCAAATTTGTACGTAGCACATGGTATTTTTTTGAAAATACTGATAACCCACTATAAAAAAAGTTCTAAATCTATGTCGCAAATATATTTAATAAATAAATCTGAGATTGTATATAAAAATTCCAAAATTACTAAACTGCACGACTGCATAAATGGACTGATTTCGGATGTTCGGACAGAGGGTGTAAGTTTCATATTTATAAGATGTTCAAGGAATAAGCGCGCAATGAGAGAGTGCTTATACTTGGTAAAATTACAATTTAATAGCAATAAAAAGGAGATATGCGCTCCAAATAAATTGATGGCGTAATCGTCGGCTGGACACATCTGTATATCATTGACTAGGATACAAACTTTTGCAGAACAAATGGACTAGGATACAGGGTTCTGGCAAAAGCAAATTGATTAGTATATGAGCTAGCGGCCAAGGCATAAAGAAAATCATCATTATTATTTTTCCCGGTGTCTCAGTTAGGATGTCAAAAGTATCAACTTTAACACATGTAAAATAATTTTACAAATAGTTAGGGTAATTCTTAGACAAAACAAAAGGGTGAGCTCCTAGACATATACGTGCTAATTTAAATATATTCAAGCCTACTTTCTAATTTTCATGTTGAAATTTTAAATATCTAATTATGGATTAAAGAACATTACACTCCAATTTTAAAAAATGACCTGATTCGAAAACCAAAAATATATTGAGTTATGAAAAAGTCATAAAAGGCTTCCATGGATTTAAAATCGAACATCAACAAGTTGAACGATCTTCCATACATTTAAAAGTACAAGGATACGCTTGAACTGAGTCGCGGCCTATATAGAGGCGTGCAGGTCATCAGCATGTTGAACTGATGAGTAGTTGACTAGTGGGTGCTATGACGAGTTACATAGGGATATGTGTGTCCGCGCATCTGCGTGTGTAACACACATAGACATAGCACACATGGACGAGGCTAAGAGTGACAGGCGTACCAAACTAATGATAGAATGGTTGTTAGTGATGCATCATTTTGGGAAATATTGAGATCATATGTATGGATGCACAAGCATGGAGTAACATGGTCAATAGTTAGTGGTAGAGAGCGAAATCATAGATCATATATGTATGATAATGTTTAAAACATAAGACATCTTTGTATGCATTTAGTCATTGCTAAATTTAGGAACTCTTAAATATGTACAATGGTGCCATCATATTTTGTTGTGACACAATTAGTACGACCATTTCAAAGATATGGGATGATCTACTATGTTTTAAGTATAGACGTGTGGAAATATAATATTTTATGCACTATAAAGATAAGTAGTATGGGTAATTATAATTATATCATACTTCAAATTTGTATGAAATTTAACGTAAATAATTATTGAAAAATTTGTAGTACAAAATTATAAAATTGAAAAAATTCCTAGACCGTGCTGTAGCACAGGTTGACGACTAGTGATGGCATAATTCAACATATGGTGAGTATCTAAACAGGATGACATGACAAAACTATATGATGTCTTTCTAAAATAGGTTGGGATGAAATAATTCACATACATGTTGTCTAAGTATACAGGATGGCATGATACAATTGACATAATTGATTCATATACTAAGCAGCTGGCACTCACATGTATGATCTCTAAACTAAGCAGATGAAATTCAATATTGTGCATATGATGTCTAAACTAAGCAATGCAAGACACCATATGCATGATATGAGAAATATAAACATTGCAACTTAGAGCATACACCTCAGGTGGGATATAGGACTGGTCATCTGTATCTGAATCCTCCTCCGAGGAGCTCCCTGTAACCATCGAGATATATGCTTCAACAGGTACCATTGTCTGCTCTGAAGACCTTGTTTTCACTCCTGATTTTTCCATAACCGGCTCAAATGGCTGATACACATGAAGAGTAGTTCAATATACACAGATTGTCGACAAATGGAATACGTGATGAAAAAAAGATGGCATGAGATAATTCACATATAACTGGCTGAAAAACATGGCATTGCATAATTCACATATCTGATATAGAAAGCAAACAGGAGGCATTCACACAAAGCATGTCTAATCTAAGCAAATGGCATGGCAATGCAAGACACCATATGCATGATATGAGCAATATAACCCTGCCAAGTTAGAGCATGCACCTCGGGGGGAATACGACTGGTCATTTGTCTCTGAATCCTCCTCTAAGGAGCTATCTGTAACCAGCAACAAATCTGCATCGACAGGTAGCACTAACTGCTCAGAAGACCTTGTTTTCACTAGATTTTCCCATGACCGACTCAAATGGCTGATGCACAGGAAGAGTAAATGAATGTATAAACATTGTTGACAAATGGAATACATTATGAAAAAAAATATGACACGAGACAATTCACATATACGATGACTGGCTAAACAGGATGGCCTTGCACGATTCACGTATATGATGCCTGGATAAAGAAGATGGCATTGCATAATTCCCATATACTCCCTCTGTTCCTAAATATTCGTCTTTTTATAGATTTCAAATGGACTACCACATACGGATGTATATAGACATATTTTAGAGTGTAGATTCACTCATTTTGCTCGATATTTAGTCACTTGTTGAAATCTCTAAAAAGACAAAAATTTAGGAACGGTGGGAGTATGATATAGAAACCAAACAGGTGGCATTCATACAAAGCAAATCTAAAGTTGATGACATATAAGATGTATAATATAAGCAATATGAGGCGCCATATGCATGATATGACCAACATCAGCATGCCAGGTTAGAGCAAACACCTCAGGTGGTAAATAGGAGTGGTCGGCTCCCTCTGAATCCCCATATGAACAGTTATCTTCCTCTAGAATACAATCTGGAATGGCGATAGGGGGGCCAACTTCGCCCACCATGGAGCGGCGTCTGCATGACATTATATTCCCACGCAATGGTCTTTTGTTTTTCTCTACATGTTCAGTACGATTGTGTACAATAACTGAGATGCATAATAAAAAATAGTTAGATTTTGTAAGGCCTAAGGGGTGCATGCAGAAATCAAGATTGATGGTAGCAAACGAGTGGATAGATCCAAAACTAATAATAGCATGTAGATTATAGCTTCAGTTTTAAAAAGATGGAGAATGGATCATCTACTGTTTGTTGCCCACCCAACATGAACCACATACAAGACCCCAGATGAACCAGATAGTAGAAATATACTATTCGTTGTTGCCTCAATATGAGACCGACGGGCATTTTAAAACTCAACTTTGAACGATAAAGTAGCAAGTAATAATAACCGATGTATAACATAAGCAAACACAAAAGACCGCGACCTCCCTTTCGAAACTGTGTAGTCCTCAGGTTCATGTGCTCATTCGATGATGGTAATGCAGTTGGTGTGGCTGCCGGCAACAGGGAAGATGATCTGAGGCGGCGAAAGAAAGTCTGTAGGGGGAATCTCTGCTGCAGTGAACGCTTCTGTCAATGGTGCACCTCAGGTGTGGTGGATGACTGATGTCTACTACACAACCTTCTTCTTGTAGACGTTGTTGGGCCTCCAAGTGCAGAGGTTTGTAGGACAGTAGCAAATTTCCCTCAAGTGGATGACCTAAGGTTTAATAATCCATAGGAGGCGTAGGATGAAGATGGTCTCTCTCAAGCAACCCTGCAACCAAATAACAAAGAGTCTCTTGTGTCCCCAACACACCCAATACAATGGTAAATTGTATAGGTGAACTAGTTTGGCGAAGAGATGGTGAAACAAGTGGTATATGGATAGTAGATAAAGGTATTTGTAATCTGAAATAATAAAAACAGCAAGGTAACTAATGATAAAAGTGAGCGTAAACGGTATTGCAATGTGTTAAAAGAAGGCCTAGGGTTCATACTTTCACTAGTGTAAGTCCTCTCAACAATAATAACATAATTGGATCACATAACTATCCCTCAACATGCAACAAAGAGTCACTCCAAAGTCACTAATAGCGGAGAACGAACGAAGAGATTATGGTAGGGTACGAAACCACCTCAAAGTTATTCTTTCCAATCAATCCGTTGGGCTATTCCTATAAGTGTCACAAACAGCCCTAGAGTTCATACTAGAATAACACCTTAAGACACAAATCAACCAAAACCCTAATGTCACCTAGATACTCCAATGTCACCTCAAGTATCCGTGGGAATGATTATACGATATGCATCACACAATATCAGATTCATCTATTCAACCAACACAAAGGACCTCAAAGAGTGCCCCAAAGTTCTACCGGAGAATCACGACAAAAACGTGTGCCAACCCCTATGCATAGGTTCATGGGCGGAACCCGCAAGTTGGTCACCAAAACATACATCAAGTGAATCACGTGATATCCCATTGTCACCACAGATATCCACGGCAAGACATACATCAAGTGTTCTCAAATCTTTAAAGACTCAATCCGATAAGATAACTTCAAAGGGGAAACTCAGTTCATTACAAGAGAGAATAGGGGGAGGGGAAACATAAGATCCAACTATAATAGCAAAGCTCGCGATACATAAGATCGTGCCAAATCAAGAACACGAGAGAGAGAGAGAGATCAAACACATAGCTACTGGTACATACCCTCAGCCCCGAGGGAGAACTACTCCCTCCTCGTCATGGAGAGCACCGGGATGATGAAGATGGCCACCGGAGAAGGATTGCCCCCTCTGGCAGGGTGCCGGAACGGGTCTAGATTGGTTTTCGGTGTCTACGGAGGCTTCTAGCGGCGGAACTCCTGATCTAATCTCTGTTCTGGAAGTTTTAGGATACGTGGGTATATATGGGTGAAAGGAGTACGTCGGTGGACCGAAGGGGGGGCACGAGGAAGGGGGGCGCGCCCCAGGGGGGTGGGCGCGCCCCTACCCTCGTGAGCTCCTCCTTCATCTTCTGACGTAGGGTCCAAGTCTATCCGGTAGGTTTCCTTCCAAAAATAACTTCTCCAGTTGATTTTGTTCCGTTTCGACTCCGTTTGATATTCCTTTTCTTCGAAACACTGAAACAAGCATAAAACAGCAAATCTGGGCTGGGCCTCCGGTTAATAGGTTAGTCCCAAAAATAATATAGAAGTGGAAAATAAAGCCCAATATTGCCCAAAACAGTAGATAATATAGCATGGAGCAATCAAAAATTATAGATACGTTGGAGACGTATCGATGACGGCATGGCAGGAGCAGGACATAACACACAGAGTTTTCTTTGACGCCTATCTGAAAATAAAGTAAATCTGTAAGGGCTCCTTAGAATTGGAGGATTCTATAAACGCGGGGACAGGAAAAACACAGGAGTAGGATAGGAATGCACGTGCAAAAGAGAGCATTTGGAAATATAGGATTTTTGTGAACCTGGGTGTTTGGTTCACATGAATTGGAAGAACACAGGAATGGAGAAACATGGTCAAATTAAAGACAAACCATGTGAAAATGAAAAAAATAAGAATCTTATCATGCCAGTAATGCAATTAGTCATGTTCTTCATGCGTATTAATTTGAAAAGGACGTCCAAGTGGACATTAAAATTCATACATGTTTTCTTTGAAAGAGACACCAAAGGAAAAAAATCCTCCAATTTTGATTTGCTCTACTCCTTCTAACCAAATGCATGAATAGTAGTACCATAGTAGTTCCATAGCAAAGGATCCCTGAGGGATCGACATGAATGCAAAGTAACAAAGTGATGCAACAAGTGTACAACCCCTTTGGCATAACCTTGTCGACCTTAGCACCATTGGGTTGGACGTGGAGGATGGTGATGCTGGGGTGACTATCGGAGGCAGGGAAGAAGATCCGAGGCTTCTGGAAACAGCGCCAAGGGTACTACTCCACTGTGATGGACGGTTCCATCGTTGGAGCAGGTCCAGTGAGGTGTACGGCGGCAAGGCTGAAGTAGGACAAGACAGACAACGTTAATCTGAAGTGGGACTCTAATATCATCTGCAATAGATGATGTAAAATACATCATCAAAAAGTGCTAGATGTAAAACGCATCAGTGGCCCCACGGCCGCTCCGACAGATGCTGTAAATTATGTTCACATTGAACTTAACTAAAGAAACTGAAATTTACAATCAAAACTGAATTTTACTGCCGAAACTGATTGAACTAGTAGCAGAGCATTGTAATAGATGTTTAGGGTGTTCGAGCACTAGTAGCAGAGAGGCAGTGATCTAAATTAGCAGACGCTCTAGCAGGGAACGCACTAGCAGAAAGCAAGTCATGCAGCAGCATCGCGAGCGAGTGCTAAAGCAGCAACTCCTGTAGTTGCCGGAGGTCGTGCAGCAGCAGCAGCAGCACGAGCGAGAGCAAGAGCAGGGCAGCAGCACGAATGAGAGGAAGAGTGGAGCAGTAGCGCGACCGACAACAATAGCAGAGAAGAGCAGCAGCACGAACGAAAGCAAGAGCAGTGCAGCAGTGCGACCGACAGCAAGAAAAGAGCCGCAACGTGAGCGAGAGCCGGAGCAACTGTAGCTAGTGTCGGTGTGGAAGTCGCCGCCGAGGAAGCAACGACATGGAGGAGAGATGTCGTGGATGAAGTGGCCAACGACGGCGCCGTCGATGGAGACCCGCCATGGATGCTCGGTATCGAGCACCGGTAGCCCCGTGAGATCGAGTAAAAGATAAAATGCAGCAGTGAGTGCAGAACCTCCTTGGTGGCGTCGAGTGGGCCTCGGCTTCATCGGAGGAATTGGTGAGGGTGATGCGGTTCTGGTGGGGCAGGTCAAGACGGCGCTGTGGGGATGGAGGTGGCGCAATAGACGAGGCGAACATCAGGGCAGCTCCTTGGAAGTGGAGGACAGGGCAGCTGATCTGGCGGGATGACGAGATCGACGACGGATCCTCATCCGGTGTGGTCGATGAGGGACGACGAGATGTTGTGGTGAACGACGTCGTCGGGGAAGAGTCTCCGACTGGGCGGCGGTCGAGAGGCCGACGGAGGAGCGTGGGGTTTCGCGGGTTTTGGCGGCCTCGGTGTACGAATGGGGGGAAAAAGGGGAAGGTAGGGGAGCCATGGCTTAGGGACGCGCTTGTCCGAAATGTAGGGTAAGTTACCAGCATACCCCCATCAGTTTTGACACAGCGACGTCGAGCCGACATTTTCGGCTGAGGGTAGAAGGGGGGTTTCGCGTGTCTGGGCTGCGGGACAGATTTCGGATGAGGAGGGAGTTTTCGCGCAGGTCGAAATTTTGAGATAACAAGGCGCGGAGCGGGTTGAATAGGCGGGAGTTTCAAAGCAGATGAGACAAAAGATATTCGAGCTTGAAAATTTTAGGATAACAAGACAAGGATTCCTTGTTCGGCAGAACAAACTTAACGTGTACAAAAAAACAATTCATACAAGACACAAGAGAGTCATGTCCCCTTTTACTATATTGCTATAGATGTCATTGAAAAAACTACAAGAAAAATGTAAAAAATCGGGAGAACAAGATTACCCTGTACAGTACCAAATAGATTCGCACTTCCCTCAACAACAACAAAACACAGATTAATTCCCACCAAAAGAAAGTGTCATGTCCCTTTTTATATGATTACAAATGCCAGGATCTCGAATTTCAATTTTTGAATCCACGTTATGTTGAATTCGAATATATCGTTAGGTGACCTTGCGGTTTATAATGGATGTAGTCCTACATTTTGATCTTCCATCATATATGAACATTTTACTCCACCCTATGAACATATATATTGTCATCTACCATATGGACTAAATTTGAATCAATTTTCCTTATTTGAATACGATTGTTGTCAAGTTATACAATAAATTAAATATTATCTTGATAACAAAAAATATGCCTATAGCAGTAATCATATTTCACTATGAACTACATGTACCATACGATCTCCAATTCAAATATGTGTATCCATTTTATGTTGAATTCAAGTCAGAGTACATTGGTCTAGGTAGCGAGATGTTCAGGATAATCTAAACCCTGTTTTCATATGTATAATTTTTGGCTGAATTGGGACAAGTTTTGGTATAAGCTTCTTGCAAAACCGGAGATTCTTTCAACAAGCCTCGTGGTTCTGAGAGGGAACGTGTCACCTTTGTGTGCGAAACGATATACGATGCCTCCCCCTCATTTTCTTTATAGAGGCAACATAGAACTATATAAGTGCCCTGTTAAATTTTGGAATTATTCTGGGTTCGTTTGGCCTTTTTATACATTAATTGAGTTTTTGGACATTTAATGTACATAATCCAAATTTTAAATGCAAGCACATGCTCCGGTGCACCAAAGTTGGTTGAAAAATCACATGTGTGTCCTTCGGTGAATTTCTAGGTCCCATGCAACAAATGGGAATCAAATTCAAACATCTTGGCATCGTGACTCGGCCAAGAACATCAAGAAACTTGGTTTTAAGATTCATGTAAATCCAAAATTCGCCTGGAAATCATGAAACTTGGCATGGTGTCATGTCATGGCACTAACATGACGTGGTAAAAAATTGGGCCAATTTGGAATAAGTTTTGGTATAAGCTTCTTGCTAACCGGAGCTTCTCTCAAGAAGGCTCGTGATTCTGAGAGGGAACGTGTCACCTTTGAGTGTGAAACGGTATATGCTGCCCCCCTTGAGTTTCTTTACAGAGGCAACATAGAACTACATGGGTGCCTATTAAATTTTGGAATTATTCCGGGTTCTTTTGCCCTTTTTATACATTAATTGAGTTTTTGGCCATTTAATATGCATAATTCAAATTTGAACTACAAGAACATGCTCCCATGCACCAAAGTTGGTTGAAAAATCACATGCGTGTCCTCGGGTGAATTTCTAGGTCCCATGCAAGAAATGGGAATGAAATTCAAACATCTGGGCATCGTGGCTCAGCCGAGAACGTTGAGAAACATCGTTTAGATTCTTGTAAATCCAAAACACGCTTGAAAATCATGAAACTTGGCATGGTTTCATGTCATGGTACTACCATGCTGTGGTAAAAAAATTGGCCGAATAGGAACAAGTTTTGGTATAAGCTTCTTGCAAACTGGAGCTTCTCTCAAGAAGGCTCGTGGTTCTGAGAGGGAACGTGTCACCTTTGAGTGCGGAACGATATACGCTGCCCCTCCTTGAGTTTCTTTACAGAGGCAACATAGAACTACATGAGTGCCCTATTAAATTTTGGAATTATTCTGGGTTCGTTTGGCCTTTTTTATACATTAATTGAGTTTCTCGTCATTTAATGTGCATAATTCAAATTTAAACTACAATCACATCCTCCCGTGCACCAAAGTTGGTTGAAAAATCACATGTGTGTCCTCGGGGAATTTCTAGGTCCCATGCAAGAAATGGGAATGGAATTCAAACATCTGGGCATCGTGGCTTAGCCGAGAACATTGAGAAACTTGGTTTTAAAATTCTTGTAAATCCAAAACATGCCTGAATATCATAAAACTCGGCATGGTGTCATGTCATGGTACTACCATGTTGTGGTAAAAAAATTGGCCGAATAGGAGCAAGTTTTGGTATAAGCTTCTTGCAAACTGGAGCTTCTCTCAAGAAGGCTCGTGGTTCTGAGAGGGAACGTGTCACCTTTGTGTGCATAATTCAAATTTGAAATACAAGCACATGCTCCAGTGCACGGAAGTTGGTTGAAAAATCACATGTGTGTCCTCGGGTAAATTTCTAGGTCCCATGCAAGAAATGGGAATGAAATTCAAACATCTAGGCGTCATGGCTCCGCTAGAAACATTGAGAAACTTGGTTTTTTTAATTCCTATAAATCCAAAACACGCATGAAAATCATGAAAATTGGCTTGGTGTCATGACATGGCACCAACATGCTGTGGTAATTTTGCTATCCGATTTGCGAAGGCGCACACATTAACAATCAACAAAGTCATTTTGGAACAAGTTTTGTCACGTTACAATCGGAAACACAAATATTATTGAAACCGTGGGTGTTCTATTTACCATTTACGTGCAGCCACGCGTCCCCTTTTTATTAGCTAGGAGGCGCCATGCAGGGTAGCTATTTGAGTACGGGAGGCGTGTGATCAGACCCCTACGCGTGCTTATCGGGAGGAGAGCCCTTTGACCTCCATTTGCCGTCCACCTCTCTCCCAAGGTCTCCATTAATGGCGCCCGAGCCTTTGTTTAATGGCGTGGCTATGTCTCCCTCGAATGAGATTTAAGAGAGAAAAAGGAAAATCTGAAAAGAAATTTTTGCACGGATCTTGATGTAAGAGCCGACGGACCTATATAGCATCTACTGCGACTTATAGCAAGACAGGTCAATATATAAGGACGATAGTGGATAATAATTGTCTTACATAATTAGGAAGATAATTTAAAAAGACACATGTGGCTACGCCCGAAATACACAATGGCAAAAGAAGAAGGAAGACAACGATCTGGCTCGCTGATCTCTACTTTCTTGATGCGTTGCTGCAGGCCGCGGGAACTAGTCTCCGTGGCGAGCGGCGATGAGCTTTGTCGTGTCCTCAAGCCACTGCTTGAGAGCATCCACGGATTCCTCCACCAGCCTTTGGCACTCGATGCGGAGCATGTCATTCTCATCCAGAAGTTTCTTAACGATGACGTCGATCCTCTTTAACAAGGCACTGGTCTCCTCCTGCTGCTCTGCATTTCGGACGATCTTCGCCCTCAGCAGGTCGCGCTCGGCCCGGAGCCTCTCATTACCCTCCCTTAGTTGTTGGATGACGCCGATAGCCTGTTCAAACAAGGCTTTCATGTCATCCTGCAACCTCGCCTAGCCGGAGATCTAATCCATCTGGCTATGGATGAACGCATGCATGCGCATGTAAGAGTCGTCGCCTGCCCGTGAGACATTTTCCCAGGCCTCCGCGGCGCGGCGGGGCATCTCTGCTGCATTCGTAGCACAACAGGACATCTCTGTTGCTTCCGCGGTGCGGCCGGAGCAGTCTGCTGCATCCATGGGGCGACGGGACCTCTGTGCTGCTTCGGCGGCGCGGCAGGACCTCTGTGCTGCTACTTCCGCGCGGCGGGACATGTCGGCTGCTTTCGAGGCGAGGCGGGACATCTCTCGTGCTTCTGCTTCCATGCTCGCCTCTCCCTAGTGGTAATCTCTCGACCCAGAACTCACGCTGGCCATGGCAGACGCAAGGGAAGGATGCTAAATGACTTGTTTGTTTTTGTGGATGAGGAGTTGAGGAGGAATGTGCTGTCATCTTGGCATAGTAGTGTTTATAACCGAGTACTAATACGCTCCTAAGCGGGAAACCATTTAGTCCCTCCGTCTAGGTGTGTAAGTCATCTTACGAAAACCAAATAATCCCAAAACATTTAGGCGCGGTGCATTCACTTCTACCTCGTTTCTTGTTTCTTGACATATCAACCAATAAGAGATGTGGGTGTGCATGCTTTTAATGACTTGAGACTACCAAACACGACATGCAGTGGTTAGTTCATTGCATGCAATGCTATTAATTAGCAAATAAACATTAAGTTCTCTCGCTTTTCCCTCCTCCTTGGTCACGGTGCACAACCTAAGATGACGACGGAGGGAGTAGGTTGTGATCGGTGTGAATAGGTTTGCAATTAAATATAGCGTGGCAGTAGTAGTAATTTGGAATGTGACGAGACGCGCTCAAAATTTATTGACGGTTCTAGTTTTGAAGTGCGGCACTATTCCCGGATGGCATAACGTAGGCATGTGTTCTTGGCCGTGGTGTAGCATATGCCATGGTACTAGTTCTTTTTCTACTGCGGTGTACATGCAATAACACCGTCAGATACATATCTTACGCTTATTGGGGTGTTCGACAGGAATAGCCCCGTGGCGAGCTATAGACTAGTCTTTTTTTCAGACGCATTACACCTATCTCTCGGGACTTCTCGCACGCACCATCTCTAGCTCCCTAGGTCGATGCCA
The DNA here is from genome assembly GCF_003073215.2 of Triticum urartu. Taxonomy (NCBI): domain Eukaryota; kingdom Viridiplantae; phylum Streptophyta; class Magnoliopsida; order Poales; family Poaceae; genus Triticum; species Triticum urartu. Next base: position 607,802,969 of record NC_053024.1, read on the forward strand.
CCCACATACACTTGTACTTTGAGTTTAGTTCGTTATACAGGAAGAGAAGAGGTGCATGCATGCACTCGTCCTCTCTCACACATGCATCTGTAGCTACGAATTGTAGTGTTCTCCACCATCCGATTGGCTCTATCATAGGTTTCACGTTGCTCCTTGGCCTTGAGATTGAGAAGTTTAAAACGCGGAGGCTAAGATGGAGGCACGAGGTTTTGGTTAATGCGCGGGCCCACACGGCACCAACACGACACAAGCTTCGTCTGCCTGGTGCGCATGCAGTCGGGTGAGTTGTCCAAGTATAGACACAACCAGGCCCTCCTTGGTATCCGCGCCTCAACTTAGGCTGGTCATAGTGGAGAGTAACATAGACCAGTTACTAGTCTATGTTACTACCTTCATAGTGGGTAGTGTCATATATATGATAACATAGTACTAGATGTCTTCATTTATTTCTTTGTAAACTCATTTTGCATTGGAAAGCGCTATGTGATGGTAACATATTATGTTACTCTATTTGCCTCTCTCCTCATTAATTACTTGCCACCTCATCATTTTTGCTTATGTGGCATCTATGTTACTACCTATGTTACTCCCACTATGACCAGCCTTATGCGCAGAGAAATTAGGATCGGAGGGAGTACTACTAGTAGTAGTAGTACTTTGATGTGTCGCGTCAACTCTCACAAGTATGCAACACTTCCTGAACAAACAAGCATATAAGTTGTTATACTTAATTATTATTATAAGCTGTTATACTTCTTACCCAAAGGATCTTTATATCCAACAGACACAAAATATCCGTTCGACTATTGAAAATTACTTTAATTGTTGATCTGATGTCGAAGTAATTGCTGCATCGCCACCAAAGGCCACCATTTCTTAAGCTAAAGTAGACCGAGCTAACCCCTATATTAGCATATTACTAAGACAAACAGAAGGCACTGTAGAATCATTTAGGATTTGAGCTTGTCAATATGAATGTGGGCCACACCAGCTTCTCCCCGACCAGCAGCTTGGGTGGAACTATGAAGAAGGTCAGCTCATGCACGGCGACGTTGCCGGGATCCTTGATGCTTGTCACCTCCATTTCCACCTTGACGGCGTCGGTCTTGCCTTTGGGCTCCCCCGGTGGGCCGTTCGCCCACAGCTTGGCCACATAGTGCGGCAGTGGGGGCGGCCCCGCTTTGATGCAGACGACCGACACGGCAATAGGCGCGTCGATGTCGAGCACGCCGTCGACCAAAAAAACGCGTGGCCGTCCTCCTCCGCGAACAGCAAGAGCCGTGGCTCCAACAGTGGAACTTGCAGCTAGAGCACCTTGCCGTACTGGATCCTATACACGGGCATGGGATGCACGGTGCTGATGTGGTGGGAGAGCGCCAACGGCGGGCCTTCGTAGCCGCAGACGGGCACGGGGCATTCGCAGGGCGTGAGCGGACACACACTCTGGTGATCGGTGAGCTTGTGGTAAGTGACGTAGAGCCCACATCCTTCATGCAGGCACTCCACCCCCACCGATACTAAAAAAAGACACATCCGTGACATTTTGGGCCGAACGAATTTTTTTGTCTGTCATACATATGACACTTCTATGACGATAATTGTGACAAAACCCGGTATCATCATAGATGTGGTGGGATCCTACTTCTATGACAAAAAATCATGACAGAAAATGGGCTTTTTGTCCTGGGCGGGCTGGAGACGCAGCTGCATGACATTCTTTGGGCCGTCCATGACGGAAAAAACCGTGGTAGAAGCGAGGGGGGGGGGAATTTCGGGGAGTTCCCGGTTACGGTGGGAGGTCGGGGGCCAAGCGATGCGCGTTTCTCTCGTACACGCATGTGCGTGTGTGCGAGGCGTTGGCTCTAACTGAACCCGAGTGAGGCGTTGGGCTCTAACTGAACCCGAGCGATTGCACTGCAGGCTACGCATTACTGAACCCGAGCGATCGATTGATGGCTGTTAACTGAACCCGATCGACCGATTCCTTCGCTACTGCTGCTAACTGAAGTCGATCGATGGGATGAACAGTGAGCGTTGCAGGGGGGTTTGGCTGAATAGTGAGTGGTGGCGTTGCTCTGGATGAACAGGACCCCGTGGTGTGGTGGAGGGCTCGATGAACCGTACACGGTGGAGGGGTGGTTGAACAGGACCCCGTGGAGTGGAGGGCTGGATGAACAGTAGATGGTGGAGGGGTGCCCGTGGAGGGGTGGTTGAACAGGACCCCGTGGTGTGGAGGGCTGGATGAACAGTAGACGGTGGAGGGGTGGTTGAACAGTAGCCGGTGGAGTAGCGCGCGGTGGAGGCTGGATGAACAGGAGCCCGTGGAGGCTGGAGGAGGTCGACAGTGGAGATGAACAGTATCCCGTGGATTCCCGTTTTGCAGTATGCCACACCCCTCCCGATGAACAAGACCCCCGTTTCGACCATAGCGCTCCAACACAAGTCTGTTTCCTCCGTTTTGCGGTACGCCACACCCCTCCCGATCAACAGGACCCCCATTTCGACCGTAGGAGGTCCATTTCTCCGTTTTGCGGTACGCCACACCCCTCCCGATCAACAGGACCCCCGTTTCGACCGTAGGAGGTCTGTTGCCTCCATTTTGCGGCACGCCACACCCCTCCCGATGAACAGGATCCTGTTTCGAATGTGGCCGGTCGAACACAAGGCCGTTTCCTCCGTTCTGCGGTACGCCAGGCCTCGTTTCCATCGCCTGTTCCGTCCAAGCCCTCCCGATGAACACGACGCATTCTGTTGCCTCCCCATGAACACGACGCATTCCGTTGCCTCCCCATGAACACGATGACGACGCTGTTTCTCCGTTCTGACCCAACCATGTACACGAGCCCTCGCCGTACGTATGCGCGAGTAGGCATTCGAGACCCCGCCCGTATGTACACATACATGGCCGTATTTTCTTTCTTGCACCCTGACTGCTGTACGTACATGTACATGCTACGTGCGCGCCTCTACTACGACACGTGTGCACCTCTACATCGACTAGTATATATGTACGTACACGTTCGTGACCAGAATGACAATGCTACGTACCCTTCGACCAGGTGGGTCCCGACTGTCAGGCACTTCCTTGCATGCGAAGATGTAGCTGGTGGGTCCCAGCAGTCGGGGGGAATCATTTTGTTTTTTTGCCCGGACGCACTTCCTTGCGTGCAAAGGTGTAGCTGGTGGGTCCCAGCAGTCAGGGGGGAAACATTTTTTCACGAATAAGGTGGCCCGTCCGGTGGGTCCCCGCTGTCAGGTGGAGGAATAATTATTTTGCACGTAATAAGGAGGCACTTCCTTGCTGCGGCCGTGGACCCAGCTGTCAGCCTCTCCACGTACAGTCCACGTACGATGGAAGTCGTTCCTTGACCACGTTGACCACGCCGCGCTGAGAGCACCAGGGCGGTGGACGATGGCGAGGCCTAGGAAGGGGACAATGGGGAGCCGGGGAAGACGCGGCAGTGGAAGCCAGCGCAGAGAGGAGTACGAGGGTTCACTGGTTCGGCTGCGGTGTGAGGCTGCCGTCGCCGCAGGGCCTGGCCAGCGGTGGGAATAGTAGGGGCGGTGAGGCCTCCACGGTAGCACAGCCGGCCACGGGAGGTAGGAGCATGCAGCACGCCCCGCGCTGCTTTGGGAGGCTGGAGCAAGAAGACCAGAGGTTGAAGAAGCACTATGGCTGTTGGATGGACATCGTACGGTCACTGGAGCTAGAATCGTTCATATTGACTAAAGTTCACAAAGGCCCCAATCCCAGTCAACTTAGTAGGCCCACAAGTCAGCCTCCCACCATGGTGGGTCCCAGCTAGCAGGGGGAGTATTCATTTTTTTTGTGCGTAATAAGGAGGCACTTCCAGTGGGTCCGAGCTGACAGCGGGGGGAACGTTTTTTTTTTGCGAAATACGCTGGCCCGTCCGGTGGGTCCGAGCAGTCAGGGGGGAAACGTTTTATTCGTGAAATAAGGTTGCCCGTCCGGTGGGTCCCTGCTGTAAGGTGGAGGAATAATTATTTTGCGCGTAATAAGGAGGCACTTCCTTGCGGTTGCCTGGACCCAGCTGTCAGCCTCTCCACGTACAGTACTCTTCCGATGGAAGTCGGTCGTTGACCATGTTGACCACGCCGCGTCGAGAGCACCAGGGCGGTGGTCTGGACGACGGTGAGGCCTAGGAAGGGGACGACGCGGAGCCGGGGAAGACGCAGTAATGGAAGCCCGCGCGGAGAGGAGTACGAGGGTTCACTGGTTTGGCTGCGGTGTGAGGCTGTCGTCGCCGCAGAATAACAGGGGGTGTGGGTGAGTGGAGGGATGGTCTGGCCAGCGGTGGGAGTAGTATGGGGGCGGTGAGGCCTCCGCGACAGCACAGCTGGCCACGGGAGGCAGGAGCAGGCGGCATGACCGGCGCTGCTTTGGGCGGCTGGACCAAGAAGACCAGAGGTTGAAGAAGCACTACGGCCGTTGGATGGACATCGTATGGTCACTGAAGTTAGAAACATTTATTATTGACTAAGTTGACAAAGCCCTTGGTACGCTCCAACTTAGTAGGCCCACAGGTCAGCCTCCGAAATGGTGCGCCCCAGATGTCAGGGGGAGGAATCATTTTTTGGGCGGCCGAAGCTAAGAATATCCGAGATTGAAGAAGAAGCACGACATCCGTTGGATAGACATCCAACGGCCACTGCTGCTAGAACCGTGTGTTGACTATAATAAGTTGGCAAAGCCTTGCATACGCGTCAACTTTTTTTTAGGGGACGCGTCACTTAGTAGGCCCACAAGTGTGTGACAGAGAACTTATAGCCCATTTGCGTTTTGTGAGAATGTACAGCCCATTTTGGAATTCTAATGGAATTTACAACAGCCCATTTACAGTTTCTTAAAAGTACAGCCCATTTTCTAGCTAGGATAATGATTAATAATTTCAACCAACCGTTGAAGACAGAATTCAACAAATTTTCCCACATTTTGATGGGCTCCGAAATATTTTTATCCCAAAATTTCTAGTCAGATTAAATATAAATTTGTATTACGTAAAAATCCAACGAAACATTGCGCGCGCAAGAATGAAAATTTAAGATTTTCAAAATCCATAAATAATATTTTATAAACTAATTTCGTGTTTGGTGCATTTTTTATAGTTATTGCCCAGTTTTTATAATTACATCCCATTTATTATTTTAAAGCCCATTTTCCTGTTAAGCCTAATGCATCCCTCCTAGGAAAGATTTGCAGCCCAGCGGGGCGGAGAATAACAAGTTGACCTTGCCTGGGTATTCCTCAAAAAGACGTATAGCTGGGCTAGCCATTTTCATCTTGAAAAAATTAGTATCTGGGCTGGATATCTGGCCTGGGCTAGACGGGCCACATCCCGCCCAATTAATACCATGCTCTCCTCTGAACAACAATGAAATCATCGTCAAGAAAAACTCTGAAGTGCTCACGCCTCAAAAACACAAATACTGCTCGAGCTGCTTGGTCCCACCTGTCGGCCGCTCCTTGTGCAATTCTCTCGTTTATATTGACTACATAGGTTAACAATGGTGTGGGTCCATGATGTTAGGAAACCAGGAGAAAGCAAAAAAAATATAGTTGTACATAATAAGGAGGCACTTGCGTACGTACGGCTATGGCCCTAGTGGGTCCCTAGTGTCATCCAGTAAAAATAAAGTCATCTCCTGAATCCTCATGTTCGTTGACGATGTTAACAATGCTCGGCGCCACAGTGAGCGCAACAACTCGAAGGACAATGGGGAGGGCCTCGCGGGCCCTACGGATGGTCTGATACAGCGCCCGCTACTCATTCACGAAACCAGGATCATCGGACACCTATGAACACCTTCGAGAAACTGAGACGGCATGAAATGGTAACGCCGCGCTTGGGGGCTCTGGTTTATTTAAAACCTGTATTAACATACAAGTGATATTTACTCGTCATCGAAAACAACGCGTAAAATACAGGCGTAATGAAACCGAGGGCCCGAGGTCTGTAAGTAAAACCGGTGGGTTACGCGTGTAATTTGAGAGACTAGTGTATATTTTTCGAGCACTACTATATGGACGACATTACCAGACGATACATGCACGATGTGCATATCATGACATCCATGGGCAAGGCTGAAACAATAGCTAACGGCTAGATTAGCAATCGCCCGAGTGTCGTTCAGCGTTTTTATCGTGTGTCAAGTACTTCCGATATTTTACTAGTCGAAATCGACCAACCAAGCGCCTTCGCCCGAGACCATCTGCTTTAATTTACAAGCGTCAGTTTTACAAGCGGTTTTGGTTGGAAAACGACGATCCAATCACGGCCTAATATCATGAGTTGGTCGGAAGATCATATGGTTTCACGTCTAACCTACCCGACTTGTCGTATAGGCTATGAATGAAACATCAGACGATGAACTTCTTAAGCACGGAAACAACAGAAGAGGATGATCTTCTTAACAAGCAAATCACTGGCATTAGATCGACATGCAAAACAATACGAAGCATTATTCTCAGGAGGCACGGTGAATAGCTCGTGATGCCGCATGCCACAACATTCCAAGCTCAAGTTTGCAATCAAACACAAGGCCTGGCATTACATAGACAATATTCAGAACAAACTCTTAACACAGGAATATCTCAGCAGAGTAACTATTTACTTCTAAACTGAACACAGGAATAGGAAAACACTCGACGCTGCTCACAGCAAGGGCGTCCCACTCAAAAATATCAAATGCATGTCTTCTGGCTAACATCAATGAGCAAATTTTGACAAGGTTTTCCAATTCCAATATATTAAACTAACATCTTCTTGCTAACATCAATGATTAAACTTTGACAAGCTTTTCCCATTCAAAATATGTAATGCCTATGATTGTGGAGTCCCGTCATAGCTTTTGTACTTGTTTGGGCACTTTTTGCCCAGGGCACTCCACGTGTTATTAAATTGCCAATGGTCTCTGCAGACTAGTCATGTCACCGGCGTCTAATAATACTCTGTAAAGCTTCTTGGTCATTCCTTCTGTAATGTAGCGCAAACAGTGACTGCTTCTTTCTGCAAAGTGGAATGACCAACTAGACCCAGTAATGCAGCAGTTTGCCTTAACATTGGCTCCTTTTGTGCAGTTCAACTAAAATCGAAGTCGGAATAAAACCGAGCTTTAATTTTGATATCCCTGTAAGCAACAATAGGTATAAGGGAAACAGTTACTAAGAAATAACGGTTGATGACTTGTACTCCCAGAAGAAAAGCATCTACTGATCTACTTTATCTTAATGGGAAACAAAGCAGGAGAGTAGCAATTCTCCATCAGTGTGATTCATTCATATTGACTGAGACATTATATTAACAATGCCTTGTTTCAACATGTATAAAGAACGACAAAGCTTATAAAGGGGGTGATGTTGAATTTTTTGTAACAAAGCAACAAGCATCATGTCTGGGTTGGTCCCATTTTTGTTCACTACATAATGGGAAAAGACAGCAATACAATAGCTTCAATTCATCATTTATTTAAAACAGTACCAATACAAGTAACACAGCATCTCAAAACACACTGCACGATCATGTGGATGAAGGCAAGTACCAACCTGTCATGACGCACACAAGATCACGTACGAATCTGCCAACAGGAATAGGAAATCCAATCTCGTTTTGTGCAGTTGCACTGAAATCAAGAAAAGTGTTTCGCGTAGCGATGCAAAACGTCACAATAGCAACAAGTTGAATAGATATCCCTGTATAAACAGAGGCAAAATAGGAATCAATTACTGGCTAATAAAGGAGGATGAAACATGCGGCCACAAAAATGGTAATCCCGCCAATCCCTAACAAGTGTTGCAGTTTTGAAATAAGATTCAGTAGTTAATTCTGAGAGTGGCATCAATTACTGGCTTATAAAGGGGAGATGCTGAATTTCTTGTAACAAAGCAACAAGCATCATGTCTGGGTTGGTCCCATTTTTTTCACTACTTAATGGGAAAAGACAGCAATACAATAGCTTCAATTCATCATTTATTTAAAACAATACCAATACAAGTAGCACAACATCTCAAAGCACACTGCACAATCATGTGGATGAATGCTTGTACTGACCTTTCATGAGACGACCAACATAAAATACGAATCTACCAACACGAATAGGAAATCCAATCAAGTTTTGTGCAGTTGCACTTAAATCAAGCAAAGTTGCCGGTGTGACATTTAAGTTTTCTATAGCAACAAGTTGAATAGATATCCCTGTTTTAAGAGGCAAAAAAGAAAACAATTACTGGCCAATAAAGGAGGATGAAACATGCGGCCACAAAAAGAAGCATCTACCTTATCTTGATGGAAAACAAAGTATAGGACAGTAGCATTTCTAAAACGGTTGCATTGATTCATATTAACAGAGAAATTCTTTTAAAACAGGTCAGTTGTTAATTCTGAGATTAACAACAGCAAAATAGCTGCATGGGACATGACAGCACCATGTGCGTCCACACATATAAATGGGTGATGCAGAGTATGTAGCCAAGCAGCATATATGCGCTGGTCCCATATTTATTCTCTTTGAACCTTCTTCCTATATGAGGGCAGCAAATCTAGTCGTGCACAAACTACCCGACCCCCCAGTTTCTTTCCCTTTTCAACAAAGAGATCAGTTCCTTACAGATGTGTGTACTGGGTTACCCCCTTTTCCCCTTTTCGACCTACAAAGCGGCTGGATAGCCAGTCTATAGTACTTCCCTAGATTCTTGCTCCAGCCCACCGCACCCTTCTTTCCTCTTTGAACCAAGACCTAGATTCGACTACAGATCGAAAAAGATCCACATGCAGCTAGAGCAACGACGGTTTCAAATAAACTTATACCTTAGGGTCGTCGGGATGTGGCAAGGCGTGCGGCGGGAGTCCGAATCTGCCCACACTACGTACGGCAGCGAGGAAGAAGGGGTCGGTGGCCCTCCTGCACAGGCGCTGGGTGAAAGAGAACAGCGCAGCCAGCATTGGATTGCCTCCCTCGCCGAAGGCGATAGAGTGAACGCTGCACCTCCTCCCCTTCCCGGTGCGACGGGATACGGACGCCTCCTTCACCAGCTGTGAGGGGGGAGAGAGAGACAAGAGGCCAACACAGTCTTGTTTAGATCTGGTGAAGAAAGGGTGAGAGACTGAATATAGCAAACCCTAGCAAATGAACGCTGAGCCTCCAGCGTGTAACATATATGTAGTGCGGCGAGCGTGTGGAGAGTGCAAACCCTAGCGAACAAGCGTTGAGGCTCCCGCTTATATATATACTACTGTAGTACGGACTGAGCTCCGGTGCCTTCACTGCACCTGCTTTTGGCTGTACGACAGGTGAGCCAGCCACATTTTGGGCCCACCTGTCGTAAAACCCTAGCGAAAATTGCACCAATGTGAAAGACGACTGCGTCTCCAATGCAACCAAGGTGAACTAACGAAGGATATCATCTTTGTGCGTAACAAGCAAAGAACACTGATGGAAGACAACTTGTTTTTTGTTGAAAATCGATCAGCTTCACTAGCCGACGCAACCATGAGGCGCAACCATGAGCATCGATAGGTCATCATGGTGATGCATCATCCATTTGGCATCAAGTTTGGGTGACGCACCTAAGAAGTTCGACAAATCCTCACTGTGGTCTGTTTCTTCTCAGTAATCAAGCTGGAGGAAGGAAGAACCACGTGGCAGAGGACAGTGAGGCGGAACAACAATGGCCATCCAATTTTGTGCAGTTCTACTAAAATTGAGGAAGACATGCCCGGGTATGGAGACACTGTCACAGCCCTAGAATTTGATTGCAATTAGTTTCATAAGCATCCATGGATCATGTCTATATTGTTTGAAATTTGAAATGGGGATGATCAAACCCTAGCACCACATGAAATTCAAATAGGTTCAAATAAAATCTTTTTCAATGAACCCAAAATGCTCTAAGAAAAGTTCATGATTTCTGGTTAAGGTGCAAACCTCTGCTAAAAATGATGAATATATTTTTAGGTCATTTTTGGATTCTTGAATTAACACAAAAGTATTTGAGTTGGAGCCATTTAAATGCTATATATATTTTAAATGGTCCAAATTTTCTGAACTTATTTGTGGAGCTCTGGAATAGTTTATCTAACATCCACAATAATTTTTAGAATTTATTAAAATGATTTAGTGCCTAAACTAAATCAAAACAAACAGAACAAAATAAAAAAAACAGAAAAGAGGGAAACCTTACCTGGCGCTTTCCTATAGCCCAGCGGCCCAGCTGTGCTGCCCAGCCCACCTGGCACGTGCCAGTCATCACCTACCTCTGCTAGTAGGCAGAGGAGGGAGACAGCGCACGCGCGCCCACGGCGCCACGCACCTCCCTGCTCGCCTGCGTCATCGAGGCCACCGCGACACCTCGGGCCTTCTCTTCGGCGCCGCCCCGAACCCCTGGACGTTTCACTCTCCCCCTCTGCCCTCTCTTTCGCCCTCTCCTCGCCATGGCCGCAACCGTCAAGCGCTCGCCGCCGTGGAACCCGTAGCCACCGTGCACCCTAGGCCCCGCGCCGTGTCCAGCCGTAGAGAAAAGCTCGTCCTCGTCTGAACGCTAAAGATCAAAAGCCCGGGCGCATTGCAGCGCCGTCAGCATCATCGTCTTCCTCGCTGGCAACCCGTGGATCGCCGCCGTCGATTCGCGCCAAAGAGGGCCTCCTCGAGCCGTCTGAGCTGCTAAAAACTTCGCTGTGAGGACTCTTTTGTTTCCCACTCCTCCCCTGCTCGTTCTCGTGCCGTAGCTGCCGTCCCCGCAAGCACCGAGCTTCGGCCATCGCCATGGCTGGCGACCCTCGCGCCCCGGAGCTCTTCCGCTCGCTCTAGTAGCCCCCGTGTGCTCTCCAGGTCCCCAGGATCCCGACGCGCTCCTCTGCTCTCTGGCTAATGCGCTGCAGCCACCGCGCCCGTGCTGGCCCGAGCTCCGGCCGCCGCCAAAGCCGCCGTGGTCGTCGTTCCCGGCCACCCCACCGCCTCCCGAGGCCTCCCCTAGTCGCGCACGAGCGTGAGCTCTCCACCGGTACCCTCGGCGCATCGAACCGCTACCGGAGCAGCGATTCCGACATGCCTCCGACGTCGGATGAGGTCGCCGGCGGCGAAACCAAGTTTAGCCGACGTGGCAACAATTAGTTTAGGCTCTAATTAACCCACACCCACTGACACCGGGCCCCACCCGCTAAACTAACCCCTGGTTAATTTAGTTTAACAAAAAAAGTAACTCTCTGTTAGTACAGAGCCTATGACATGCGGGCCCCAGAGTCAGGTTTGACCTGGACGCGTCCTGTTGACTGGATGACATCATAGTGACGCAGTGATGAGGTCATAAATGCTTTTATGGATTTTAAATAAATAAGAAATGATTTTTTTAATTCAGAAAATATGCAAAACTTTGAAAAAACATAGAAATTCAACCGTAACTCCAAATAAGATAAATTATATATGAAAAATGATCAGAAAAATCTAATCTATCCATCTGTACCATTTTCATGCATGTTTGAACAACTTAAAGTTGCTGTATAAGACAATTTGAATTAATGGCATTTGAAATGTCTTACATGGAGTTTGAATTTGAACCTTGGGTTCAAACCAACTTCATTTAAATTGTTGCTAGCTGCATTAGCTCAACTCACATCATATTGCAATGTCATGATCATGCATCATATTGTTGCATTGCATTGATTGTATTCTTTCTGTGTTTGCCGGTGATTGTTCCCCCCGATAGACGTGGTTCCAACGATGTGATCGATGGCACCGATGAAGAACTATATTATCTTCAGAAGTGCCAGGCAAGCAAAACCCCCTTGTTCATTCCGATACAATCCCACTCTCTCACTCCTGCTCTCTTTTACTGCATTAGGAGAACACCGTTTCAATTGTTACATGCTGCGGTAGCATAACCCCTTTCCTCTGCATGACCTGTCATTGCCACAGTAAATAGATGAAACCCACTAGCATGAGTAGGAGTTGTTTGAGCCCTGATGTGCCTACTCATTCATGCTTGTTTGTCATGCCTGCTACTGCTTAGAGTTGAGTCAGGTCTGATTCATCGAAGATGAATTGGAATGGTGTTGAACATGTCCTATTGTGTGTGAGCTAAGTGTGTGAACACAATTTGGTAAAGGTAGCAGTGAGAGGCCATGTAGGAGTACATGGTGGGTTGTCTCATTGCAGCAGTCCTCAGGAACTGAGTTCCGTGTTTGTGATCCATGAACAGTTACTACCACACATTGGGTTCCGGTAACTCGGCCCCTCTCGGCTTATTAATCAACTCGATCTCTGTCCAGGAGTTGCAATTAGTTTCTGGTGTTTGTAGGTAGTGTTAGTAGTCTACCAAGTGGCACCCGGTACAGGTGGGCTTGGGACAGACTAGGCACAGTGGCACGGTGTACCAAGTGGCACCCGGATGGTGGGCTTGGGAACCCTGCTCACATCATTTGGGGCCGTGAGCGACACCATGGCCGGATCTCCATGCGAATGGAACCCGAATAGGCGATAAACCTGGACTAGATACTTGTTGGTTAGTCAGGTTGTGGCCGACTCCCTCGCCCGTCTCTTCCGCTTGAAGGTTGCCGAGGTACATGACGTGTACAGGGCGATAAAGTGCGAGAGCGTGTGTGAAGAAGTACCCCTGCAGGGTTATCATTATCTATTCGAATAAGCCGGATTCCTCGGATATGGAACCTTGGACCCCTTGCAATAGTTCATAGACAGTGAAAGTGGATAACTCTAAAAATGCGCAAGATAAGCGTGAGTGCTATGGATGGCGTCTCACAGGGAGACGGGAGCGGAATCATAGTGTGTATTGGTATGGTGAATTTGTGACTCGTGTGCGCCACCTCAAAAGAGTTACTTGTAGTTCGTAGTTCAGGATAGCCACCGAGTCAAAGCTGGGCTTGCTGCAGTTAAACTCCACCACCCCTTTGTTGATAACAATGCATATGTAGATAGTTCTGATGTAAGTCTTGGTGGGTACATTTGTACTCACGTTTGCTTAATTTATGTTTTTGCAGAGAGACTTCAGTCTGGCTAGTAGTTCCGTGTGGACTTCGACGTTTAGCTTAATACCTCAGCTACGATCTTGTGCCGTCGGCAGGGTCTGGTAGATAGTCAGGCTTCTCAGCCTTCTTCATTTGTAGTTGTCTGTACTCAGACAAGTTAAGCTTCCGCATGTGCTTGTTGCTTGTATGCTCTATATGTTGGGTCATGAGACCCATGTTTGTAATATCTCGCTCCTCGGAGCCTAATGAATAAATACTTGAGTCGTAGAGTTATGTTGTGATGCCATGTTGTATTTACACATATCGAGCATATTGTGTGTATGATTGAAATACTTGGTATGTGTGGGATCCGACACCCTAGTTGTTTATCCTTGGTAGCCTCTCTTATGGGGAAATGTAGTCTTGTGCTTCCATGAGCCATAGTAGTCCGCTACAACCCGGTTCACCGGAGTCCTGCTAGCCCAGCACTACTGCTCCGGAGCACTTGACTGGCCGGCATGTGATTCACTTCGTTCCTGTGTCTGTCCCTTCGGGGAAATGTCACGCGGTGACATCCGGAGTCCTGCCTAGCCTTCTACAGCCCGGGTTACCGGAGTCCTGTTAGCCTAGTGCTACAGCCCGGATTCACACGCTGCTGACCGACATGCTCGATGTTGATTCATGTATGCCTGTTCCCGTAAGTTAGTGCCACTTTGGGTTCACGACTAGTCATGTCGCCCCGGGTTCTCTGTCGTATGGATGCTAGCGACACTATCATATACGTGAGCCAAAAGGCGCAAACAGGCCCGGGCCATGGTAAGGCGACACCCGTGGGAATACCGTGCGTGAGGCCGCAAAGTAATATGAGGTGTTATAGGCTAGATCGGTGTGACTTAGAATCGGGGTCCTAACAGCTTTGGTATCAAAGCCTGACTGCCTGTAGGATTACCATGCCAACCGATCGAAGTTGAGTCTAGAAATTCTTTAGTTATGTAAGGGAATTGATTGTGGAAGGGAACGTAAGGCTCTTTTTACTTCTTATACCTTATGCCTTCTGATCTGAGTCACCCTCTTCTTTCTACGGGGATTAAGAACTAGGCTTTCTCTTCTATCTCTCAAGATGACGTGTTACTAAACCGTAGTTGCCTAGGATTGTTTAGTTTAAGCCTCAGTTAAGTTCCTACTACTTCCATATGTTCATAGCTGGCCTTAGAACCTTGATATTGTGATGTTGAGAGGTTATACCACCATCTTTGCAGGATGTCTCAAATAATTTCGAGCATTTACAGTCGTTATGCTGTCCGAGTCATCCCAGGTTTCTAAGATAGTCTGATGCATTTGCAAATCCCTTCTTTCCGTTCCCGATGTTTCTTTGGGCCAGTTTAACCACACTAACTGCTGAGTTGAGGTATTCTATTGCCTCGACATATATGTTGGAATTATTATTATGACCCTAGGTGTCCTAGGGGATCATCTAGTAACCTAGCCATGTTTTGTATTTCCAGTGTGATGATTCTGGCCATTATTCCCGAAAGCATCCCGTGATGCCATCTAGTAGTAGGTATTCCACTCCTGGGTTCCTGACCCAGGATCCACTCTACTTACCTCGTGTTGATAGTGTTGCTCGTACCTTTAGGATATTAGTAACCTTTGCGATAGTCCTCAAGGTCTGTGGTATTTCCTTCTTCCAAATACCATGAACCATTATGGCAGAAGATCTTTGAACCAATGATCACAACAAGAGTGCTCTTGATGAGGTCTCCATTCTATGTTGTGACTCTGCCAGTTGTACCTTTCTGCATGGATTTTCCGGAAGAAATATGTTGAGCTTTATTCGACATACTAATCTATGCATCCACAACTCAGGAAATTATATGTTCCTTGAGTTGTGCCTCTTTAGTTGTATTTTGGTCTTTGTCTATCAGTTGATAGTCAGGAATAGCTATGCATTCGTGTTATCGATGCCTTTTATTCTTGTGGTCCGTCAGGCCATTCTATTCGGAATGACTAGGAGAAACAAACTCCAGTACCTCATCCATATCTAGGATTGGGTCAAAGCAGTTGTATTCCGCAGATCAAAATGCAACCCAGCTTTTGACTCTGTTCTACCTTGGAGTGTTGCTCTCTTTATGTCAGGATCGTCATGAGAATTGCACCACCTCTTATGAATTCTTGACGCAGTGATACTTCCCACCATTATCATTCATTCCTCGGTTTCCGTGTTATTGTAACCGGGATGCTGACAAGTGAATCGTGGTGTGTAAAATCTATGCTCCTAGCAATTCCGTAGCTTGGTAGTTAATTGGACAACAACCTCATTCTTAGTGTGTTGATTATTGAATCATCACCCTAAGGTTGATTGTGCTACATAGTCCTTATTTTCGGTGCACTCTACGATCAATGAGTTAGGATTGTGTCAATCCCTTGCTCGTTTGACCATATCGTCTTGCCCTGAAAAGCAAGATTGTTCCCGAGCTCAGTAACATATCGGTGGTTCGTGATTTTTCAAAAATCTTCTCGGAAGTGTTACCAGGTTGTCACCTGACCGCTATCTTGAGCTCGTGATCGAGTTGGTTTCTTGTAAACCAGCCATTCTCCAAGAAATCTATGTTGGTTACCCCCTGAGCTAGTTGGTTAAGCTAAACAATAACTTGGAGAGTTGGAAAATAAAAGCTTGCCAGCTTAGCTCATTTCAAGGGATATATTTGCGTGTGTTGAAGATAGGTGATATCTTCATCGATTGATCCTCGTGATCAGTTGATCTATTACCTTGTCAAAACTTTGACTTGAGTATGGGCTATCGTCAAGTCAAATCAGAACCAACGATGTTCATAATGTTGTCTTACTCGTGGTTGATCCCTCGAGCATGCACCATTATATCTTTTGGGTCTGACCAATGCTATCACTTGTTCACATAATTATGGAATTCCATCTATATGGAAACCTGGATGAATTGTTGTTGAGCCCATCGACAACATCCTTGTCTCCTCCTTGATTCATGTTGAACATCAAGCTAGTGTTGGAAACTTTTGTAAGCATTCTCTTCATGTCCCGTTTATGAAATACCTGTTTGGTGTAAGAAGTGACTTTCTCCAAGTTCACGTGCATTAGGTGTAAGTTGTCGCCATGAATTTGAGAAAGGTTTGTTTTGTTTCCTCTGGAATCATCCCAAGTTAGTCATGCATATGTGCGAAGTACATCATGGTTTGATAGGTTGGCCGCCTCCACTCCATATGTGTCCCTAGCACACCAAGCCACTGACTGATTTGTTCTAGGAAAAGGAGTTAAGTGCTAATCCATGGCAATGCACAAGACTTCGATATCCCCGATGATGGTTCCCCACTTGAACACGGTAGTGTTTTATTATAAGACTACTACGTGGTCATGCTTGTCTTGGATAGCGTGTTCACAAGTTTGTAGCAGAACCAGCTCGTGTTTTGGAGCTTGCTATCATAGTTCATTTCCCGAGAATCTCGCAACGTCATCTCGTCGAATTGTGTTGCAAACTTTCATTTTTCTTTCTAGACTTGATGAGTCTGGAATATCTTGACACCAACCAGATCTGAATCTCAGGCATATATGATGGTTGGAACGTTTCTCAAGAACTATAATATTGGTCCCTCTGTAACCCGGTAAAGTGGATGTCGTGGCCAACACACCCGGCCGGAGGACTTATTATTGTAGTATCTTGATTGAGAAAGTTGGCCACCTCCCCATAAGGATTTCATAGGATTATTCCAATAGTTGTTCCTTATGGATTTTTGTGTTCCCGAAGTCCGACCTTTTACTTGATGTCCTAGATATCAAACCATATCTATGAATGGATTATGCTAGCACATCAAGGAGAACATTAGAAGCGGAGTGCTAAATGTCTCTCGGTCGATCATCCAGATTCTGTTTCCTTAGCCTCGCTAAGGGGAAGCCTGAGAAGGTGTTATCTTCCTTTGTATCTGCATTGTCCATCACTATTCATCATGGTAGTAAGATTTGATGCCAGGATCCTCGACACGGATGTTGGTAGAACCTTGATGAATATGGAAATGCTCAAGTTCTTGAGAGCACGCGCAAGCAAAATCATCCCTTGCATTGTCTTCAACAAGGTAGTTCACATCATCCATTCTAGACCAAGTGTGTCGTTCTCCCGAACTCCGTAAAACTATTGTTCGTAAATTGCCTTAGGCCGGTATAAAGAGTTTCAATGATCTCTGAATCAAAAGTAATTCTTTTTTCCACTTAAGGAATAATTCTACGAGTCACCTTCCCTGAGGAGCCCCATTATGGTATCATGGCAACTCAACTCCTCGCTACATTGACAACCGTTCACCACCCTCTTAGGTGTGGAATTGTTGCCTACCTAGTGAACCCTCGTCAATTGTTTCTTCCGTCCTTTTAAGGTGTGTTTTGCTTCTTAGCTCAAGAGATGTTCAACATCTCATTCTGTGAGTTGATCATCCTTTGCTTGATCTTCGTGAAGATCGAACCCTGTAGAGCTTCCCTATCTTTCCCTTGTCGTGTTGGGTGAAGATCTCGAAAGCAAAGATGTTATGCTCAGTATGATGCAATCAATCAACATCTTCGAGAAGAGCAATTGGATCGAGAAGATGGTGTTAGCTTTGTGCCCCCCTGTCTTCTTACCTCACGCCTTGAATCTCGGGACGAGATTCTTGTTTAGTGGGGGTGAGTTGTCACAGCCCTAGAATTTGATTGCAATTAGTTTCATAAGCATCCATGGATCATGTCTATATTGTTTGAAATTTGAAATGGGGATGATCAAACCCTAGCACCACATGAAATTCAAATAGGTTCAAATAAAATCTTTTTCAATGAACCCAAAATGCTCTAAGAAAAGTTCATGATTTCTGGTTAAGGTGCAAACCTCTGCTAAAAATGATGAATATATTTTTAGGTCATTTTTGGATTCTTGAATTAACACAAAAGTATTTGAGTTGGAGCCATTTAAATGCTATATATATTTTAAATGGTCCAAATATTCTGAAGTTATTTGTGGAGCTCTGGAATAGTTTATCTAACATCCACAATAATTTTCATAATTTATTAAAATGATTTAGTGCCTAAACTAAATCAAAACAAACAGAACAAAATAAAAAAATAGAAAAGAGGGAAACCTTAGCTGCCGTCCCCGCAAGCACCGAGCTCCGGCCATCGCCATGGCCGGCAAACCTCGCGCCCCGGAGCTCTTTCGCTTGCTTTAGTAGCCCCCGCGTGCTCTCCAGGTCCCCAGGATCCCGACGAGCCCCTCCGCTCTCTGGCTAACGCGCTGCAGCCACCGCGCCCGTGCTGGCCCGAGCTCCGGCCGCCGCCAAAGCTGCCGTGGTCATCGTTCCCGGCCACCCCACCGCCTCCCGAGGCCTCCCCTAGTCGCGCACGAGCGTGAGCTCTCCACCGGTACCCTCAGCGCATTGAACCGCTACCGGAGCAGCGATTCTGACATGCCTCCGCCGTCGGATGAGGTCGCCGGCGGCGAAACCCTGTTTAGCCGACGTGGCAACAATTAGTTTAGGCTCTAATTAACCCACACCCACTGACACCGGGCCCCACCCGCTAAACTAACCCCTGGTTAATTTAGTTTAACAAAAAAAGTAACTCTCTGTTAGTACAGAGCCTATGACATGCGGGCCCCAGAGTCAGGTTTGACCTGGACCCGTCCTGTTGACTGGATGACGTCACAGTGACGCAGTGATGAGGTCATAAATGCTTTTCTGGATTTTAAATAAATCAGAAATGATTTTTTTAATTCAGAAAATATCCAAAACTTTGAAAAATCATAGAAATTCAACCGGAACTCCAAATAAGATAAATCATATATGAAAAAATGATCAAAAAAATATAAACTATCCATCTGTACCATTTTCATGCATGTTTGAACAACTTAAAGTTGTTGTATAAGACAATTTGAATTAATGGCATTTGAAATGTCTTACATGGAGTTTAAATTTGAACCTTGGGTTCAAACTAACTTCATTTAAATCGTTGCTAGCTGCATTAGCTCAACTCACAGCATATTGCCATGTCATGATCATGCATCATATTGTTGCATTGCATTGATTGTATTCTTTCTGTGTTTGCCGGTGATTGTTCCCCCGATAGACGTGGTTCCAACAATGTGATCGATGACACCGATGAAGAACTATATTATCTTCAGAAGTGCCAGGCAAGCAAAACCCCCTTGTTCATTCCGATACAATCCCACTCTCTCGCTCCTGCTCTCTTTTACTGCATTAGGACAACACCGTTTCAATTGTTACATGTTGCGGTAGCTGAACCCCTTTCCTCTGCATGACCTGGCATTGCCACAGTAAATAGATGAAACCCACTAGCATGAGTAGGAGTTGTTTGAGCCCTGATGTGCGTACTCATTCATGCTTGTTTGTCATGCCTGCTACTACTTAGAGTTGAGTCAGGTCCGATTCATCGGGGGTGAATTGGAATGGTGTTGAACATGTCCTACTGTGTGTGAGCTAAGTGTGTGAACACGATTTGGTAAAGGTAGCGGTGAGAGGCCATGTAGGAGTACATGGTGGGTTGTCTCATTGCAGCCGTCCTCAGGAACTGAGTTCTGTGTTTGTGATCCATGAACAGTTACTACCACACATTGGGTTCCGGTAACTCGGCCCCTCTCGGCTTATTAATCAACTCGATCTCTGTCCAGGAGTTGCAATTAGTTTCTGGTGTTTGTAGGTAGTGTTAGTAGTCTACCAAGTGGCACCCGGTACAGGTGGGCTTGGGACAGACTAGGCACAGTGGCACGGTGTACCAAGTGGCACCCCGGATGGTGGGCTTGGGAACCCTGCTCACATCATTTGGGGCCGTGAGCGACACCATGGCCGGATCTCCATGCGAATGGAACCCGAATAGGCGATAAACCTGGACTAGATACTTGTTGGTTAGTCAGGTTGTGGCCGACTCCCTCGCCCGTCTTCCGCTTGAAGGTTGCCGAGGTACATGACGTGTACAGGGCGATAAGTGGCGAGAGCGTGTGTGAAGAAGTACACCCCTGCAGGGTTATCATTATCTATTCGAATAGCCGGATTCCTCGGATATGGAAACTTGGACCCCTTGCATAGTTCATAGACAAGTGAAAGTGGATACTCTAAAAATGCGCAAGATAAGCGTGAGTGCTATGGATGGCGTTCTCACAGGGAGACGGGAGCGGAATCATAGTGGTGTATTGGTATGGTGAATTTGTGGACTCGTGTGCGCCACCTCAAAAGAGTTACTTGCAGTCGTAGTTCAGGTTAGCCACTGAGTCAAAGCTGGCTTGCTGCAGTTAAACTCCACCACCCCCTTTGTTGATACCGATGCATATGTAGTTAGTTCTGATGTAAGTCTTGCTGGGTACATTTGTACTCACGTTTGCTTAATTTATGTTTTGCAGAGAGACTTCAGTCTGGCTAGTAGTTCCGTGTGGACTTCGACGTTTAGCTTAATACCTCAGCTACGATCTTGTGCCGTCGGCAGGGTCTGGTAGATAGTCAGGCTTCTCAGCCTTCTTCATTTGTAGTTGTCTGTACTCAGACAAGTTAAGCTTCCGCATGTGCTTGTTGCTTGTATGCTCTATATGTTGGGTCATGAGACCCATGTTTGTAATATCTCGCTCCTCGGAGCCTAATGAATAAATACTTGAGTCGTAGAGTTATGTTGTGATGCCATGTTGTATTTACACATATCGAGCATATTGTGTGTATGATTGAAATACTTGGTATGTGTGGGATCCGACACCCTAGTTGTTTATCCTTGGTAGCCTCTCTTATGGGGAAATGTAGTCTTGTGCTTCCATGAGCCATAGTAGTCTGCTACAACCCGGTTCACCGGAGTCCTGCTAGCCCAGCACTACTGCTCCGGAGCACTTCACTGGCCGGCATGTGATTCACTTCGTTCCTGTGTCAGTCCCTTCGGGGAAATGTCACGCGGTGACATCCGGAGTCCTGCCTAGCCTTCTACAGCCCGGGTTACCGGAGTCCTGTTAGCCTAGTGCTACAGCCCGGATTCACACGCTGCTGACCGACATGCTTGATGTTGATTCATGTATGCCTGTTCCCGTAAGTTAGTGCCACTTTGGGTTCACGACTAGTCATGTCGCCCCGGGTTCTCTGTCATATGGATGCTAGCGACACTATCATATACGTGAGCCAAAAGGCGCAAACGGTCCCGGGCCATGGTAAGGCGACACCCGTGGGAATACCGTGCGTGAGGCCGCAAAGTAATGTGAGGTGTTACAGGCTAGATCGGTGTGACTTAGAATCGGGGTCCTGACAGACACGCATCGCTGTTTCCAAAAATATAAAAAAGGGTTAGCAACGACATCTCAATTGTCAATAAGAATTAATGAAAAGTACACCAACAAACAGAAGCATCATTATTATCTTGATGGGAACTAAACCAGGATACCTGAGGAAAAAAAGCATTTCTTCATTTAACCAGTGATAGTACTACCACCATATGGACAATGACTGCACAACCACCATGTACTTTTTGTTGAAACAACATGTATACCTCCACCGAGGCATAAATCAGGACAACTTTTTGAGTGGCATTTCCTCTATAATAGTACTATTAGGTGATGTTGGACCAGCCGACGAACCCTAGCTACTATGCATTGGGAGCTGGGGAGTAGTCGCATAGAAGAAAACCCGCACGCAGCGACCTGGGGAGCTGGACCAGTACAAGAAGTTATACCTCAGGTGGGCGAGATGTCTTTTAGGCGGGCGGGCGGGATCTACCCGCACGACGGCAGCGAACAAGGGCGCGGAGGATCTTCGTCCGTGCCAGCGCCGGCTCCGAGAGGACGGTGCGGATCGGCTTCCTCCGTCACCGATGGCGACAACGTCAAGGCTGCACCTCCTCACCTCCCGCAGCGGACGGGATTCGGCCGGATCTGTGACCACCGGTGAGGAGAGAGATAGAGTGGACACTGTCATCTTGTTTTGATATGGAGAGGGTGAGAGAGCGAGACGCGAGAAGCTCTATCAAACAAGAGGCTATAATGGAGTAAAAAAATCTCTCCATAGCAGTGGTTTTAAATAGAATACGCGCGTTCCCGGAAAAAAGAAACGAAAACTGGCAGACAATTTTTTAAGGGTCTGTCTAGGACACATCTAGATGTGACATAGTTATGTCACATATAAGTTGATGTCCACTCTGTTTTGTGGTCTTTTCCTAGTTTTTTTTGTTTCTTGTTGCTACATTATATACTTGTGGGAGCTTAGATGTGATATCCTTAAATGACATCTAGATGTGAATTAGACAAACTGATTTTCTAACGTACCAAGAAAGAAAACTCGATCAAAAACACGCCCCCGCTTCCAGGTCGCGAGAGTCGTCGCGCACACACACATAGACATAGACATGCATATCCGTGTTTACGTAAAATTCCATTTCCATCTCCATCTCCAATCATATTTTTCCAACTGGCACATTATTTACGTTGTTAATTATATACGCAGCAATATTAACGTACATCATCTCTTGTTTGCGCATGTCCGGACCGTTGCCACGGCCGGTCCTAACCAACCCGAACCCTCTTCATCACCCGCGTGTGCTTCCCGCCTGAAACGGTCAGTGCTGCATTCATGCCCGGCCAGAGCGGACGCGACCTCTCACTAGCGCCGACATTGATTGCGGTGCGCCGACCGAGAGAGCATCGCCCCCGCCGCTTTCGGGTGCACGCGGCTGCTCCGTGTTCAACGGTCGCAATAGCCGGCTACAACATGCGCGATCTCTTCCAGTAGTAAGTTCTTGGGAGTCCGTGCTACAGCTAGCTGTCCTCCCCCAACTCGTCAATCTCTTCTAGTAGTGCTAGTACTCCATGGCACGATCCATCGACAAGCAGACGGGAAAGTTATGGTATACTACTCGGTTTGCGGTGAGTGGCATGCCGAACGACCGTGTGGGGTCGAGCCATGGAGGAGGGTGAGACACGAATACGACAGACGTGATTTAAACGTTGGTTTTGCTCGATGGCGCGATCCAACGAAATGAAACCTTGCTTTCTCTCCGTTTCCATTTTTTCTCCGGAAAAACGGAAACTTTTCCACTCCATTTTCATTCCTATTCCAAGGTTGCCCCGTTACAACATTCCATCAAATACAAAGGGAAACTAACACGCATGCTGATGCATCTCAATGATTCACAGATCATAGCCAATATTTACTTCACAACTAAAGAAAAAAGTTATGAGAGAGTGTACGATAGAAAAACTACTGATGGGGTCACTACGACTTAAACCCTAAACCCTAAACATGATTTAATTTCCTGGCCAGGTAGAACCTTTCGAAGGAATGTGATAAAGGGAGATTCTTTAGTGAGAATGTCAGCAACAATAGAAGCAGCACTCTTTGGTTCTCCACCTTCTGGTACCTCTTGTTCCATAGCACTTTCCATGTCGGGAAGGAAAGACGGCTGGCACCCTCGGATCATACGATGCTTTTGTGCAGTTCCACTAAAATCGTCCTGAGCATCCCTGATGGCAAAGATATTGAAGAAGTGTGATTAGAATAATAGTACTGGCACTAGTTCATGAGACATAAACTCATCACAAATAGAAGCCGGTAGAAGTAGAGAAAGATCGACATGGAGATGGAGCTACGGCAGTGGAGCAAGCCGGCTCCAAAAGGAAGATGGACTACCTGGGACGTCGGGCTGTAGCTAGAAGGGCGGTTGGGACGCGGCATCGGCCCATACCACGGTGACCCCCGATTGGGACGCACCGACTGTGGGTTTTCTCCCTCGCCGATGTCGACCGCGTCTACGCAGAACATTGTTCCCTTCCCCCAGCTGCGGGATCAGGCCCGTCGTTCTATGCTTGTGAAGAGAGCAACCTAAGCAAGCAGGCTTGTAGCTTAGGCTCCTGCTAGTGTATATATAGTGGTTTTCTTTTTCTCTCCATATCAACCATTTTATATTGCATACATGTCATTCAAGAGTGAAATGATGGTTGCTTCTTCCGACTAACTTACTGTGTGATTTGACCGCACCTTAGTGGCCCCTACACGTACTCCCCCTACGTGTATGCAACAGTCACACGTACACATGGACGTAAAAATGCGCGCGACGCCCTAATGCATGCATGTCCGAGCACACGACGGAACACACACGGTCACGCTCAAGTGCTCAACCTACATGTGCATGCACACACATACTCAGTCAGGGTGAGCTAGTGACCGTATGAACACCAGAAAATATATACATTGAGCGCAATGAGCGTATTATGAAGTCCACTGACCGTATTTTTGCAAATATACAGTGACAGACATTGTATTTATATCGTTTGAAATTAAGCCATATTAACCGGAGAGGAGGCAGCATGGACTAGCATTACTTTGCTGTGTCCCGTCAACTTGCCGAACGAGGAGAAGGTTGCAGGATGGGAGAAGCTTGCGCGCGGTGGCTCGTGGGACAAGGAGAAACTTTTGAATAATGCAAGCTCTCCCTTGCTCAGGCGGTGGATGTGCAACAGTTAATTCGGTGTCAGATTGCCAGAAGCATACACTATACTACTAGTGCTATTATTGTTCGACTTCCCGAACAGCCAAGTGCAAAGTTTACTAGTACTACTACTATAGTCCATAAAGGTACGTACTATACTAGTACTAGGAACCGGATGGAGGAGCGACTGCACTCTTATTATAATTTTAAAATGTGATAAAGCAATCTTCAACACATTTGGTTCTTTTCAAGGGTTCTCGCATGTGATAATGGAAGTTGATTGCATGGAACACTCGCCACAATTCTCGCTTAATTCTGGCTCATATCCTGTTACAGATAGTAGCGCTCAGTAACATTTCCTCTTTTTTTGTTATTCAGCATGTAAACAGGTCAGCAAACCTTGCGGCGCATCTTCGTGCGAACCGTGCTTGCTGCACTTTGAATGTGGCCGAGAGCTGGCTTGATGAAACACCTCGCTTCCTACTTCTTTTTTGCAGGGTACCTCGCTTCCTAGTGACCAGTGTCTTGGCTGATCTGTTGGAAATATGCCCTAGAGGCAATAATAAATTAGTTATTATTATATTTCCTTTTTCATGATAATCGTTTATTATCCATGCTAGAATTGTATTGATAGGAAACTCAGATACATGTGTGGATACATAGACAACACCATGTCCCTAGTAAGCCTCTAGTTGACTAGCTCGTTGATCAATAGATGGTTACGGTTTCCTGACCATGGACATTGGATGTCATTGATAACGGGATCACATCATTAGGAGAATGATGTGATGGACAAAGACCCAATCCTAAGACTAGCACAAGATCATGTAGTTCGTATGCTAAAGCTTTTCTAATGTCAAGTATCATTTCCTTAGACCATGAGATTGTGCAACTCCCGGATACTGTAGGAGTGCTTTGGGTGTGCCAAACGTCACAACGTAACTGGGTGGCTATAAAGGTACACTACAGGTATCTCCGAAAGTGTCTGTTGGGTTGGCACGAATCGAGACTAGGATTTGTCACTCCGTGTGACGGAGAGGTATCTCTGGGCCCACTCGGTTGGACATCACCATAATGTGCACAATGTGATCAAGGAGTTGATCACGGGATGATGTGTTACGGGACGAGTAAAGAGACTTGCCGGTAACGAGATTGAACAAGGTATCGGGATACCGACGATCGAATCTCGGGCAAGTATCGTACCGATAGACAAAGGGAATTGTATACGGGATTGATTAAGTCCTTGACATCATGGTTCATCCGATGAGATCATCGTGGAACATGTGGGAACCAACATGGGTATCCAGATCCCGCTGTTGGTTATTGACCGGAGAGTCACCTCGGTCATGTCTGCATGTCTCCCGAACCCGTAGGGTCTACACACTTAAGGTTCGGTGACGCTAGGGTTATAGAGATATTAGTATGTGGTAACCCGAAAGTTGTTCGGAGTCTCGGATGAGATCCCGGACGTCACGAGGAGTTTCGGAATGGTCCGGAGGTAAAGAATTATATATAGGAAGTGCTATTTCGGCCATCGGGACAAGTTTCGGGGTCACCGGTATTGTACCGGGACCACCGGAAGGGTCCCGGGGGTCCACCGGGTGGGGCCACCTGCCCCGGGGGGGCACATGGGCTGTAGTGGGTGTGCCTTGGCCTATATGGGCCAAGGGCACCAGCCCCAAGAGGCCCATGCGCCAAGAGAAGAGGGAAAGGAAGAGTCCTAAAGGGGGAAGGCACCTCCGAGGTGCCTTGGGGAGGAGGGACTCCTCCCTTGGCCGCACCCTTCCTTGGAGGAAGGGCCAAGGCTGCGCCCCCCCCCCTCTCCCTTGGCCCTATATATAGTGGGTGGGAAGGGAGGGCAGCACAACCTAAGACCTGGCGCCTCCCTCTCCCTCCCATGACACATCTCCCTCCTCCCGCAGCGCTTGGCGAAGCCCTGTTGGAATCCCGCTACTTCCACCACCACACCGTCGTGCTGCTGGATCTCCATCAACCTCTCCTTCCCCCTTGCTGTATCAAGAAGGAGGAGACGTCGCTGCTCCGTACGTGTGTTGAACGCGGAGGTGCCGTCCGTTCGGCGCTAGGATCATCGGTGATTTGGATCACGACGAGTACGACTCCATAAACCCCGTTCTCTTGAACGCTTCAGCGCGCGATCTACAAGGGTATGTAGATCCACTCCTCCCTCATTGCTAGATGACTCCATAGATTGATCTTGGTGACACGTAGGAAAATTTTGAATTATTGCTACGTTCCCAACAGTGGTATCAGAGCTAGGTCTATGCGTAGTTTCTATGCACGAGTAGAACACAAAGTAGTTGTGGGCGTTGATTTTGTTCAATATGCTTACCGTTACTAGTCCAATCTTGATTCGGCGGCATTGTGGGATGAAGCGGCCCGGACCGACCTTACACGTACTCTTACGTGAGACTGGTTCCACCGACTGACATGCACTAGTTGCATAAGGTGGCTAGCGGGTGTCTGTCTCTCCCACTTTAGTCGGATCAGATTCGATGAAAAGGGTCCTTATGAAGGGTAAATAGCAATTGGCATATCACGTTGTGGTCTTTGCGTAGGTAAGAAACGTTCTTGCTGGAAACCCATAGCAGCCACGTAAAACATGCAAACAACAATTAGAGGACGTCTAACTTGTTTTTGTAGGGTATGCTATGTGATGTGATATGGCCAAAGGATGTGATGAATGATATATGTGATGTATGAGATGATCATGTTCTTGTAATAGGAATCACGACTTGCATGTCGATGAGTATGACAACCGGCAGGAGCCATAGGAGTTGTCTTTATTTATTTATGACCTGCGTGTCAACATAAACATCATGTAATTACTTTACTTTATTGCTAACCGGTAGCCATAGAAGTAGAAGTAATAGTTGGCGAGACAACTTCATGGAGACACGATGATGGAGATCATGATGATGGAGATCATGGTGTCATGCCGGTGACGATGATGATCATGGAGCCCCGAAGATGGAGATCAAAAGGAGCAATATGATATTGGCCATATCATGTCACTATTTGATTGCATGTGATGTTTATCATGTTTATGCATCTTGTTTACTTAGAATGGCGGTAGTAAATAAGATGATCCCTCATTAAAATTTCAAGAAAGTGTTCCCCCTAACTGTGCACCGTTGCGAAAGTTTGTCGTTTCGAAGCACCACGTGATGATCGGGTGTGATAGATTCTTACGTTCGAATACAACGGGTGTTGACGAGCCTAGCATGTACAGACATGGCCTCGGAACACATGCAAAACACTTAGGTTAACTTGACGAGCCTAGCATGTACAGACATGGCCTCGGAACACAAGAGACCGAAAGGTCGAGCATGAGTCGTATAGAAGATACGATCAACATGAAGATGTTCACCGATGTTGACTAGTCCATCTCACGTGATGATCGGACACGGCCTAGTTGACTCGGATCATGTAATCACTTAGATGACTAGAGGGATGTCTATCTGAGTGGGAGTTCACAAGATGAACTTAATTATCCTGAACATAGTCAAAAGGTCTTCGCAAATTATGTCGTAGCTCGCGCTTCAGTTCTACTGTTTAGATATGTTCCTAGAGAAAATTAGTTGAAAGTTGATAGTAGTAATTATGCGGACTAGGTACGTAAACTGAGGTTTGTCCTCATTGCTTCATAGAAGGCTTATGTCCTTAATGCACCGTTTAGTGTGCTGAACCTCGAAGGTTGTCTATGGATGTTGCGAACATCTGACATACACATTTTGATAACTACGTGATAGTTCAGTTAAACGGCTTAGAGTTGAGGCACCGAAGACGTTTTGAAACGTCACGAAACATATGAGATGTTTCGAGGGCTGAAATTGGGATTTCAGGCTCGTGCCCACGTCAAGAGGTATAAGACCTCCGACGATTTTCTTAGCCTGCAAACTAAGGGAGAAAAGCTCAATTGTTGAGCTTGTGCTCAGATTGTCTGAGTACAACAATCATTTGAATCAAGTGGGAGTTGATCTTCCAGATGAGATAGTGATGTTTCTCCGAAGTCATTACCACCAAGCTGCTAGAGCTTCATGATGAACTATAATATATCAGGGACATATATGATGATCCTTGAGATATTCGCGATGTTTGACACCACAAAAGTAGAAATCAAGAAGGAGCATCAATTGTTGATGGTTAGTGAAACCACTAGTTTCAAGAAGGGCAAGGGTAAGAAGGGATACTTCATGAAACGGCAATTCAGCTGCTGCTCTAGTGAAGAAACCCAAGGTTGAACCCAAACCCGAGACTAAGTGCTTCTGTAATAAGAGGAACAGCCACTGGAGCAGAATTACCCTAGATACTTGGTTGATGAGAAGGCTGGCAAAGTCGATAGAAGTATATTGGATATACATTGTGTTAATGTGTACTTTACTAGTACTCCTAGTAGCACCATGGTATTAAATACCGGTTCGGTTGCTAAATGTTAGTAAACTCGAAATAAAAGGCTGCGGAGTAAACGGAGACTAGCTAAAGGTGAGCTGGCAATATGTGTTGGAAGTTTTTCCAAGCTTGATGTAACCAAGCATCGCACGCTCCCTCTACCATCGAGATTGGTGTTTGCGTTGAGCATAGACATGATTGGATTATGTCTATCGCAATACGGTTATTCATTTAAGGAGAATAATGGTTACTCTGTTTATTTGAATAATACCTTCAATGGTCACACCTAAAATGAATGGTTTATTGAATCTCGATCATAGTGATACACATGTTCATGCCAAAAGATAGTAATGATAGTACTACCTACTTGTGGCACTGCCACGTAAGTCATATCGGTATAAAACGCATGAAGAAGCTCCATGTTGATGGATCTTTGGGCTCACTCGTTTTTGAAAAGTTTGAGGCATGCAAACCATGTCTATTGGTGTATATGCATGAAGAAACTCCATGCAAATGGACCGTTTGGACTCACTTGATTTTGAATCACTTGAGACATGCAAACCATACCACATTGGCAAGATGACTGAAAGCCTCGTTTTCAGTAAAATGGAACTAGAAAGCAACTTGTTGGAAGTAATACATTTTGATGTGTGCAGTCCAATGAGTGCTGAGGCATGTAGTGGATATCGTTATGTTCTTACTTCACAGATGATTTGAGTAGATATTGAGTATATTTACTTGATGAATCACGAGTCTGAATTATTGAAAGGTTCAAGTAATTTCAGGGTGAAGTTGAAAGATCATCATGACAAGAGCATAAAATGTCTATGATTTGATCGTAGAGATGAATATCTGAATTACGAGTTTGGCACAGAATTAAGACATTGTGGAAGTTGTTTCACAACCAATACAGCCAGGAACACCATGGTGTGATGGTGTGTCCGTACATCATAACTGCACCCTATCGGATATGATGCATACCATGATGTCTCTTATCGAATTACCACGATAGTTTATGGGTTAGGCATTAGAGACAACCACATTCACTTTAAATAGGGCACCACGTAATTCTGATGAGATGACACCGTATGAACTATGGTTTAGAGAAACCTAAGCTGTCATTTCTTAAAAGTTTGGGGCTGCGACGCTTATGTGAAAAAGTTTCAGGCTGATAAGCTCGAACCCAAAGCGGATAAATGCATCTTCATAGGACACCCAAAACAGTTGGGTATACCTCATGTCTCAGATCCGAAAGCAATAAGGGATTGTTTCTAGAATCGGGTCCTTTCTCGAGGAAAAGTTTCTCTCGAAAGAATTGAGTGGGAGGATGGTGGAGACTTGATGAGGTTATTGAACCGTCTCTTCAACTAGTGTGTGGCAGGGCACAGGAAGTTGTTCCTGTGGCACCTACACCATTTGAAGTGGAAGCTTATGATAGTGATCATGAAACTTCAGATCAAGTCACTATCAAACCTCGTAGGATGACAAGGATGCGTACTACTTCAGAGTGGTACGTAATCCTGTCTTGGAAGTCATGTTGCTAGACAACAATGAACCTACGAGCCATGGAGAAGCGATGGTGGGCCCGGATTCCGATAAATGGCTCGAGGCCATAAAATCCGAGAGAGGATCCATGCGTGAAAACAAAGTGTAGACTTTGGCAGAACGGCTCGATGGTCGTAAGGCTATTGAGTACAAATGGATTTTAAAAGGAAGACGGACAATGATGGTAAATGTCACCATTAAGAAAGCTCGACTTGTCGTTAAGATGTTTTCCGACAAGTTCAAGGAGTTGACTACGATGAGACTTTCTCACTCGTAGCGATGCTAAGAGTCTGTTGGAATTATATTAGCGATTACTGCATTATTTATGAAATCTTGTAGATAGGATGTCAAAACATTGTTTCCTCGACGTTTTTTTGAGGAAAGGTTGTATGTGATACAAACCGGAAGGTTTTGTCAATCCTGAAAGATGCTAATAAGTATGCAAAGCTCCAGCAATCCTTCTAGGGACTGGAGTAAGCATCTCGGAGTTGGAATGTATGCTTTGATGATGATCAAAGATTTTGGGTGTATACAAAGTTTATCAGAAACTTGTATTTCCAAAGAAGTGAGTGGGAGCACTATAGAATTTCTAATGAATATATGTTGTTGACATATTGTTGATCAGAAATGACGTAGAATTTCTGGAAAGCATATAGGGTTATTTGGAAAGTATTTTTCAATGGAAAGCCTGGATTAAGCTACTTGAACATTGAGCATCAAGATCTATAAGGATAGATCAAAATTCTTAATGGTACTTTCAAATGAGCACATACCTTGACATGACCTTGAAGGTGTTCAAGATGGATCAGTCAAAGAAGGAGTTCTTGCCTGAGTTGTAAGGTATGAAGTTAAGACTTAAAGCTCGACCACGGCAGAAGAAAGAGGAAGGACGAAGGTCGTCCCCTATGCTTTTATCATAGGCTCTCTACAGTATGCTATGCTGTGTACCGCACCTGAAGTGTGCCTTGCCATGAGTCAGTCAAGGGGTACAAGAGTGATCCAAGAATGGATCACAGGACAGCGGTCAAAGTTATCCTTAGTAACTAGTGGACTAAGGAATTTTCTCGATTATGGAGGTGGTAAAAGAGTTCGTCGTAAAGGGTTACGCCGATGCAAACTTTGACACTAATCTAGATTATTCTGAGTAGTAAACTGGATTCGTATAGTAGAACAGTTGTTTGGAATAGCTCCAAATGTAGCGTAGTAGTTGCATCTACAAGATGACATAGAGATTTGCGAAGTACATACAGATCTGAAAGATTCAGACCCGTTGACTATAACATCTCTCACAAGCATAACATGATCAAACCCAGAACTCATCGAGTGTTAATCACATGGTAATGTGAACTAGATTATTGACTCTAGTAAACTCTTTGGGTGTTAGTCACATGGGGATGTGACCTTGAGTGTTAATCACATATCGATGTGAACTGGATTATTGACTCTAGTGCAAGTGGGAGACTGTTGGAAATATGCCCTAGAGGCAATAATAAATTAGTTATTATTATATTTCCTTGTTCATGATAATCGTTTATTATCCATGCTAGAATTGTATTGATAAGAAACTCAGATACATGTGTGGATACATAGACAACACCATGTCCCTAGTAAGCCTCT
This sequence comes from Triticum urartu, assembly GCF_003073215.2. Classification (NCBI taxonomy): domain Eukaryota; kingdom Viridiplantae; phylum Streptophyta; class Magnoliopsida; order Poales; family Poaceae; genus Triticum; species Triticum urartu. The sequence goes on from NC_053024.1 coordinate 607,834,960, forward strand.
AGTTGACTAGCTCGTTGATCAACAGATGGTTACGGTTTCCTGACCATGGACATTGGATGTCATTGATAACGGGATCACATCATTAGGAGAATGATGTGATGGACAAAGACCCAATCCTAAGCCTAGCACAAGATTATGTAGTTCGTATACTAAAGCTTTTCTAATGTCAAGTATCATTTCCTTAGACCATGAGATTGTGCAACTCCCGGATACCGTAGGAGTGCTTTGGGTGTGCCAAACGTCACAATGTAACTGGGTGGCTATAAAGGTACACTACAGGTATCTCCGAAAGTGTCTGTTGGGTTGGCATGAATCGAGACTGGGATTTGTCACTCCGTGTGACGGAGAGGTATCTCTGGGCCCACTCGGTAGGACATCATCATAATGTGCACAATGTGATCAAGGAGTTGATCACGGGATGATGTGTTACGGGACGAGTAAAGAGACTTGCCGGTAACGAGATTGAACAAGGTATCGGGATACCGGCGATCGAATCTCGGGAAAGTATCGTACCGATAGACAAAGGGAATTGTATACGGGATTGATTAAGTCCTTGACATCGTGGTTCATCCGATGAGATCATCGTGGAACATGAGGGAACCAACATGGGTATCCAGATCCCGCTGTTGGTTATTGACCGGAGAGTCATCTCGGTCATGTCTGCATGTCTCCCGAACCCGTAGGGTCTACACACTTAAGGTTCGGTGACGCTAGGGTTATAGAGATATTAGTATGCGGTAACCCGAAAGTTGTTCGGAGTCCCAGATGAGATCCCGGATGTCATGAGGAGTTCCGGAATGGTCCGGAGGTAAAGAATTATATATAGGAAGTGCTATTTCGGCCATCGAGACAAGTTTCGGGGTCACCGGTATTGTACCGGGACCACCGGAAGGGTCCCGGGGTTCCACCGGGTGGGGCCACCTGCCCCGGGGGGGCACATGGGCTGTAGGGGGTGCGCCTTGGCCTATATGGGCCAAGGGAACCAGCCCCAAGAGGCCCATGCGCCAAGAGAAGAGGGAAAGGAAGAGTCCTAAAGGGGGAAGGTACCTCCGAGGTGCCTTGGGGAGGAGGGACTCCTCCCTTGGCCGCACCCTTCCTTGGAGGAAGGGCCAAGGCTGCGCCCCCCCCCCTCTCCCTTGGCCCTATATATAGTGGGTGGGAAGGGAGGGCAGCACAACCTAAGACCTGGCGCCTCCCTCTCCCTCCCATGACACATCTCCCTCCTCCCGCAGCGCTTGGCGAAGCCCTGTTGGAATCCCGCTACTTCCACCACCATGCCGTCGTGCTGCTGGATCTCCATCAACCTCTCCTTCCCCCTTGCTGGATCAAGAAGGAGGAGACGTCGCTGCTCCGTACGTGTGTTGAACGCGGAGGTGCCGTCCGTTCGGCGCTAGGATCATCGGTGATTTGGATCACGACGAGTACGACTCCATCAACCCCGTTCTCTTGAACGCTTCCGCGCGCGATCTACAAGGGTATGTAGATCCACTCCTCCCTCGTTGCTAGATGACTCCATAGATTGATCTTGGTGACACGTAGGAAAATTTTGAATTATTGCTACGTTCCCCAACATGATCGTCCTAAGAATGCTTATATATGAATAAAGCTCTCTCATTTACGCGCCAAAAAGATTAAGCCATATTAACCGGAAAGGAGGGAGTATGGACTAGCACTACTTTTTGGTGTGTCCCGTCAACTGGCAGAACAAGGAGAAGCTTGCAGGACAAGGTGAAGCTCGCTTACGCCTTTTGACTAATGCAACCTACCCTCGGTGGACATGCATCAGTCCATTCGGTGTCAGATTGTCAGAGGCAAAGTCCTACACTGTAGTACCCAACATGCGGAGTACCATCATTGTTTGACTTCACGAAGGGGTGAAGAGCCAAGCGCAGTAGTATGCGTACTTGGTTTTGCACCTTCATACCACTCCACCCTCCGTCACAGTTTACAGGGCGTGCTTCATTATGATGCATTTCTCTCAATGCATTTCCACCATCAGAGAAACTTTAGACGCGTTTGGTTTAATGCTTAATTAATTAGGGTGTGGTAACCGCAATCAAGTCCACAATTTTCTCTCCATGTACTGTACTACTACGGAGTGCATGCATGTGTGTACCCAGGGTGGAAGCACTGCATGCATGTGTGTGCGCATTATTCCCTCTAGTAATAGACGCCGTGCTATAACTACCAATGCTATTTTTCAGGCCGATCGCTAGTTGCCTTGGTCCCACAGATTTTTTTTCTTTTTTCTGAAACGCGCTGTATAAACAGTGACGGATGGAGTAGTATGAGCGGATTCAAAGAAGAGCGTATTGATGGTTGCTTCTTCAGAGCAACTTACAGTGGGAAAGGTGGGGCTTATGATTTGACTGCTCATTACTCACTATTAATGCGGTGCAACGATCGGGCTGAGTCTCCCATGCGGTTGTGCACTACCCCCTCGGTTCTTAAATATACTCTGGAGTATTTGTCTTTCTAGAGATTTCAACGAGTGACTACTCAAATATTTGTCTTTTTAGAGATTTCAAGTGGACTGGCACATACAGATGTATATAGACATATTTTAGAGTGTAGATTCACTCATTTTACTCCATATGTAGTCACTTGTTGAAATCTCTGTTAAGACGAATAGAATATTTAGGAACGGAGGGAGTACACATATGAAGCAAAATGAGTGAATCTACACTCTAAAATATGCCCGTTTGAAATTTGTAAAAAGACAAATATTTAGGAACGAAGGAGTATAATTTAGTGCATGGCACATGGACCCGGATGATGAAGAGGCTTCTGGCAATGATATCAAGCTTCCATCATTTGTTTACATAATTGACATACTATACAAATAATTTTCCAGCGACATGAAATTGTACAATGGTGTGAGCTTTCAGCTTTTGTTTCGCGTGTCTTGCCATCGATGCTCTTTCGGAAACAATAAAAAACTAACTTCCTTGCTAATGCATGTCAATTATTAGCAGATCAGAGCTAATAATTACGTCATAACTGAAGAGAAAGTTGTGAGAAGGTGTTAAATTAAAATTGGTCCATGCTTTCATTGGCAGCAACGTCCCCCCAGCTCTGTCTAAATCAACAATGCATGTTGGGAAAAAAAGTAGCTGTCTGGAGCATGCAACATTCTGATCATTTTGTGCAGTTCCACTAAAATAGAGCTGAGCGCCCCTATTCCAAAGATATCAAGTGTGATTACGATAATAGAGGACTGCTGATGAAACAATAAACAGACAAATAGAAGCCGCTCACCTTTGCAGTCTCTCTTAAGACTAACTAGTTGGAGAAGATTAGGCTCGGAGTTGGATGAGGAGGATAGAGCAAAACCAATCTCCCTTTGTGCAGTCGCACTGAAATATAGAGACGTTGCCCGTGTGACATTTTAGTGCAACTGCACAAAACACTCTTAAGAAAAAAGTGATTTGTGCAGTTCACCAAAAGGTCGCAATAGCAACGACGTGAAATGGATAGCTCTATTTGCAAAAAAGAGGTGGAAAGGAAACAATTACTGGCCAATAACAGTTGATGACACATGCGACAACAAAAAAGAAGAATATTCCTTGTCCTAAGGGAAGATAACAACACGGTTGTGTTTGTCTAAAACGGTGTGAGGACGAGAATGCAATATGGAAAGTACGCCGGACGAGCTACATTTTGGGCAAAGAACTATGGAAGATCCACATGCAGCGACGTGGGAAAACGGGCAGTGGAGCAAGGCCGGAGGGGATACCTAGAGGTCGTCGGGATGTAACTAGATGAGCGGCGGCGGGCGGAATCTGCGAGCAGGTGGCGTAGGCCCTGCCACGCCGGAGCTTGGTCAGAGAGAACGACGTGTACCGTATATCGGGACATGCTGCCTTGGCGCCATCGAACGGAGAAACGATGCACTTCCTCCCTTTCCCCCGGCGGACGGGATGCGGCCAGATCAGTGACCAACGGTGAGTGAGAGAGGCCAATGCACTCCCTTTCCCCCGGCCGACGGGATGCGGCCGGATCAGTGACCAACGGTGAGAGAGAGAGAGGCCACCGCACTCCCTTTCCCCGGCGGACGGGATGCGGCCGGATCAGTGACCAACAGTGAGAGAGAGGCCACCGGAGCCTTGTGTGAGATACTCTGAAGAGCGGACTACCTTTTCCTCCATAAAAATCATTTTATATTCTGTGTATGTGCCATTGAGCGCTATAACTTTATTTAAAAATAACGCGGCAACACGTCAAGTAGAACTTTGTTTCATGCACGCGTGGTACACGACCTCCCTAGGTAAACAACCGCTACAGGCGTTCAAATTAGCACGTGTGCTGCCATTTCGTAAAGAAATGAGCTCCACCGTGTACCCGCGCGGGTGTGGCTGGGCACGAAGCGTGACTACGTGCACAGTGCACCTATTCTCTTTTTGTATACGTACACCACCTACATGGGGTTGTGTGAGAGAGATACAAACCTAGAGAGATACAGTGTGTGGGTTCTTGAGAGTTTTTTTGTGCGGGGGGGGGGTCAATCAAAAAATTTAACATATGCAATGTGTGTGAAATAGAGTCCTGGATATAACATATATATAGAGGGGGCGATCCATGAGAAGAGAGTGGAGGTATCATCGGCTTGAGGTGTCCATAGAATCGAAGAGAGGGATGATGTGTGTGTGTGCGCGCGCGATCGATAAAGAGTGCCATCGAATTTGTGTGTGCCCACATCAAAGATGTAGAGTTGTTGGCCTACTGGAACGTGAGATGGGACATGTGCAGTTTCTCTCTGTGGCATGGATCCCTACCTGCAGCGCTCGACTATCGGTGTGTGGTGGGGGAAGAGGGAGGCCCAATTAACTATAGAGGTACAATGGCTGGTATATGTGTGGAGGAGGAGAGAGGCCTACCTCATGTATTAAGGAGATCAATCCGCCTCATGTATTAAGGGAGATCGATCGGCATCCATGCATATGTGCAGGAGATGAATAAGGTTGGGAGAGAGACAGAGCTAGAGTGTTGGATGGGGTGGTAGTGGAGTTGCTTCTAACAAATGGTGGTATAGGCTTGCTAGACAAACGGAGGGCACGCCCGCAATATCAATAAGAGAGGAGATGGCTGCTTGTTGTCTGTGCACGTGCGTGTGAGAGACGGGTCAGGAGGCATGCACGAATGATGAGGGGGGACGATGTGGCTGTGGTAAGCAGACGTAACTACATAGGAAGATCAATCGCCCTTTGTAAGAGAAAGGAGAGACATAACTTGTGAGGTACGTCGATCGATGGGGGGTAGTTAAAGTCGATCTAGGTATATGTTGGGAGATCGATCGGTATACATGCATGTGTGTGTTAGAAGCAAATGAGGCACGAGGAGAAGGATAGAGAGAGAGGGATGCATGTAGGAGGTGGTATGAGAGGCCTACTATATCGAGGGGGAGGAGTGTGCGAGTACGAGAACGATGAAAAGAGTGGTGGGAGTGAGGCATGGAGTTGGGGGGCCTACACACACCATGGGTGAATGACCTAAAGTGAAAAGACGAATTTGCGTGATGGGGCTAGAGAATGCTGAGGGAGGGTGAGAGGGATGCGGGCGTGTGCATGCACAAGAGAAAGTTAGCGCTAGCAACAAAGATAAGAGGGTTGTGTGGGTGTAAAAGACGAATAGAGATCATATATACTTCATTATAAAAAGCAAATTCGGATATTTGAAGAATTTATCATAGTGTTTCAAACCGACAGATGTGTGAATATATATAACTGTGATACACATGGTGTGGTTATGAACATGGTATACTACATTTAATATATTTTATCTCTACTCTTATAAAAAACGGAGTTTTTGATGATGGTGTGCCTGCCATCCTGCATTATAGGTCGTCTAATTTATATCTGACGGATAGCAAGGAAACTATGATGGTTGAAGTTGGCAACAATCATGATTGTAGATTCTTATTGAACTAGAGAAACGAATTCAAATCTAGTTCGAATTGCAGCGATAGTATAGACATTTGGAATGCACTAAAATGTTGGTATGAGTAGGTTACATGCATTATACAGCAAGCAAAAAAATTAATCGGACATAACATGGATTCATAGTCCCTCCTTCCATCTATATAGGGCGTAATGAGATTTTTAAGACTGCCTTTGACTATTGACAAGATTAATAGTACATGACATGCACAACGTGAAAATTATATCATTGAAAGAACCTTTCATAGAAGAATTTAGCGGTGTGCTTTGTGTAAGTTGCATGTCATATATCATTGCTCTAATATTTGGTCAAAGTTAGCATCAAAAAATGCATTAGGCCCTATATAGATGGAAGGAGGGAGTAGCTTTGAATAGCATTTGTATAGTAAAACGGGGCAAGACTCTCTCTTTTTGTGGTGTGAATAGTTTTATTTTTTTCGTTTTCTTTTTGGTTGAGGGAAGTGCGAATTGATTTGGTACGTACAAGTACAATATTACTACACATTAGGCTTGTCCCTAAAATTCAACTCGCGTCTTGTTATATCCCGAAAATTCAGATATCGTGCTCCCAAAACTGGCGCCTTCACAACCCGTGCGTTGCTATCCCGAAATTACAACGCACGCGAAAACTCCCTCCAGCTGCCAAATCCCGACACACGAAATCCCCCTTGTCGGTGTCAAAACCGGTGGATCTCGGGTAGGGGGTCCCGAACTGTGCGTCTAGGCCGGATGGTAACAGGAGGCAAGGAACACGAAGTTTTGCCCAGGTTCGGGCCTTCTCGATGGAGGTAAAACCCTACGTCCTACTTGATTAATATTGATGATATGGGTAGTACAAGAGTAGATCTACCACGAGATCAGAGAGGCTAAACCCTAGAAGCTAGCCTATGGTATGATTGTTGTTGTGTATGTTGTCCTACGGACTAAAACCCTACGGTTTATATAGACACCGGAGAGGGTTAAGGTTACACAAAGTCGGTTACAATGGTAGGAGATCTGTATATCCGTATCGCCAAGCTTGCCTTCCATGCCAAGGAAAGCCCCTTCCGGATACGGGACGAAGTCTTCAATCTTGTATCTTCATAGTCCAGGAGTCCGGCTGAAGGTATAGTCCAGCCATCCGGGCACCCCCTAATCCAGGACTCCCTCAGTAGCCCCTGAACCAGGCTTCAATGACGACGACTCCGGCGCGCAGATTGTCTTCGGCATTGCAAGGCGGGTTCCTCCTCCAAGTACTTCATAGAAGATTTTGAACACAAAGATAGTGTCCGGCTCTGCAAAATAAGTTTCCACATATTGCCATAGAGAGAATAATATTTACACAAATCTAATCTGCTGACGTATTCTGTAGTGTGACACACCACGGCCAAGCCTTTATCCGAGTCATTTCATTATCCCACTTCAACGCGTCATGCGAGGCGGTTTCCTTGGCACGTCTTGTTAAAGCAGAGATCGTGTCCCCTTATTCCGGGATTCTCATCAATACGGGCGTGGGTAACCCAACCGCGCATTGATTACGGCGCTTGGAGATAAGCGAGTTTTACCAGGCTGGTGGGGACACGTAGTTGCGTCCACCCATATAAGGGGATAAGGATCCACCTTTTCACCTACGCCTTCTTCCTCCCTTGCTTATCCATTCTCGCGCACTCGAGCTCCAGCGCCCAAGTCCGCACTCCCCACCTCAACCTTCTCCAGCCATGTCCGGAGCGGGAGGCAAGTGGATGGTCTCCTCCGTCACGGAGGGACACATCAAAAAACAGAGGAAGGCCGGATACTTGTCTAACGACATTGCATACTGGCTTCCTGAAAAGGGGCGGCTCATCCCCACCCCTAGGCCCCGTGAGAGGGTGGTGTTCCTCCCCCATTTCCTCCGCGGACTGGGCTTCCCTCTTCACCCATTTGTCCGGGGGCTCATGTTCTACTATGGCCTAGATTTCCACGATCTGGCCCCGAACTTTGTCCTCAACATCTCGGCGTTTATCATTGTGTGCGAGGCTTTTCTCTGCATCCTCCCCCATTTCGGCCTATGGCTCAAGACTTTCAATGTCAAGCCGAAGGTGGTGTGCGGAAACCAGGTGGAGTGCGGAGGCGCCATGGTGGGCAAGATGGCCAATGTCTTATGGCTCAAGGGCTCCTTTGTGGAGACCCTGAAGGGGTGGCAATCGGGGTGGTTTTACATCACCGAGCCGTGCAACCCCGAATGGGTCGCAGCCCCTGAGTTTCAATCCGGACCCCCTACGCGGCTCACCTCCTAGAAGGAGACGGGCCTGTTGTGGGATAAAAAAGGAGAGCTGACCAGACTCCAAACATGCGTCCAAACCCTGGTGGACAAGAAGCTCAAACTTGTCAACGTAGTCCAGGTTATGCTCATCCGCCTGATCCTCTTGTGTCAACAACGGGCTTTCAACCTGTGGGAGTTCGACCCGGCGCGGCACCAAACTCTGAGCAGGCTCTTCGACATGACGTACGAAGATGCCTGGAAGGTGCTTTTCAAGGGCGCCGAGGCCCCCGCATCCGCTACCGAGGATCGCGGATTCAGTATGCAGCATCACGCTCATGCAGTAAGCTGTTTTTTCCTTTTACAGGGTATCAGTTTTCATAGTTTGACTCCATGCGGGAGCTAAACTCCCTTACCTTTGACAGGATTGGCAAGTGACGTCCGGACAGATCAACTGTCCGGCTCCTTTGCCTGAAGGCCCAGCGGACGCTCGCTTGGCGAAGCTGCTGGTTCCGGCACCCTATGTGGTGCCGGAGAAGAAGGCCGCGAAAAAGGCCACGGGGACTCGAAAGAGTGCCTGGCGCCAGGAGGTGTCGGATCCATCATCCGACAGTTCCGAGGCGCATTCCTCCCGTGAAGACGAGGAGGAAGAAGAAGAGACCTCTCCCTCTCCAGCGGGAGGAGAGAAGAAAAGGAAGGCCGCCCTCTCTGGGGAGGCCGGAGGGTCCAAGAAGGGGAAAACCCTTCCTCCGGACTACTCCACCGACGTTGATGACGGCGGAGAGGAGTGGCCGCCCAGGGCCAAGCCCCTGGCAAAATTGTAAGTATCCGGATACCAGAGTAATTCATAGTATTTGTTTATTGCACAGCTTTCCCTTATGTCGAATATGTTTATGCAGGCCACCCAAAGACCGGCTCGACGCGTCATCGAGCGGCTCACTGGACTCGTCGGATGTGAACTTGCTTCTGACGGCTTCCTCCCCCTGCCCTATGGACAACACCAAAGTGTTGCCCAACAGGTTCCAAGCCGGGAGGAGGTGGTCGTGGAGGCGCCGCAAGGCGACCTCCCGGACTCCAGGAGTAAAGGGGATGAAACCCCCCAGGGCTCCAAGTCCGGCTCTAGGACGGACACCGCTCCGGAACCTTCAAAGGTTCCAGAGTCCGGTGGGGGACCTCCTTCCAAGAGGAGCAAGCCCACTATGCCAGTGACCCCCGTCCAACTGGAGGCGCCGGACAATCTGTTGGAGGCGCTCCAAGGCGCCTCCATCGACGAGGAGCACCGCACCATTATGAGTGCGGTGATCCAGAAGGTTCAGTCCGCCAAGAGCGGACTGACTGAAGCTTGTACTAGCCTTTTAACATGCTTTGAGGTAAGTAAAGAATGTGTAAATAATATTACCGCATAGACAGTAGCCCCTGATGCTCTGTTTGGCGTTCGGGAAGAAAAGCCGAATAGAGGATCAAATAAAATTCACAGGTGTCTAACAAAAATGAGTCAATATGCGTATGCAGGCTTCTCTGCTTGCGTCTGCCGCACTGACTGCGGAAGTGGACACGCTAAAGCAGAACCTCGAGCAGTCCGAGCAAGAGCTCGAGCGTGCCAAGAAGCAGATCGAGGACAATGAAGGTAAGAAATACCTTATTTATATATATATATATAAAGGTGCAATTACAAAAAATGACAGGATTATCGTGGCTATTGTAGGGGCCATGTCTGAGGTGGCGACCCTTAAGCAAGCGCTGCTCGAGGCCGAAAAGAAGGCGGCCACAGAGCGCACCGAGCGGGAGAAGTATGAGGCCCAGGTTGGCAAGGTGTGGCAAGAGCTCCAGGTTCTCATGAAAAAACATGAGAGTTTGGAGCTTGACTCAAAGACGCGAGCGTCCGAGCTCGCGGCGGCTATTGAAAATGCCAAGTCTGCCAAGGTCTAATCTCAGAAGACCTTCCAGGAGTAGGATGAGGTGAAGAAGATAGCGGCGGGTAAGGCATTCTTTATGCAAAGCAAACACATAAACGTGAGTTACTTGTTACTTACCTAAATCCGGAGCTCTCCAGGAGCGTTCGCAGATCTTCCCCAGAGTGTGTTCGATGCCACCGCATTCTATCGAGCCGAGGAGGGCAGCTCGACAGAGAAGGTGTTCTGGTCTCAGTATGCTGAGGCCGGACACCCCGTGCCCCTGAGCGACTAGCTGAAGCAACTGGTCGAGCTCCACAAGGCGGCCGAACAGGCCATGAAGGGCCTCCTAGTTCGGCTGTGGCCTGGAGAGGCTCTGCCTGGGAGCTATTTCGGGCTGGTGCGGCGGCTGGTGGAGGCCTCTCCAAGGCTCGAAGTCATCAAGTGCTCCGTCTGCATTGAAGGTGCCCGTAGGGCCCTTACCCGTGCTAAGGTGCACTGGGCAAGCTGGATGCTGAGAAGCTTGTGAAGGACGGGCCACCGCCGGGGAAAGAGCATCGCAAGCCCAAGAATTACTATAAGGATGTTCTGAAGGGTGCCTGCCTTGTGGCGGATGAATGTTCCAAGGATGTATTTTTTGAGTAAAACTCGCTCGTTTTGTCCTGTGCGCTGAAAACTTGTTCATATGCGCTAAGCAATGCTGTTGGAATTTAAAATATTACCTTCTATGCAGCTGTTTATCAATTCTGAGAGATGGCAAGTCGTCGGCTTCTGCCCCCGTGCCGCTAGTGCTGGGGTGTTCGGGGATAAACCTGAGCGCTCTTTTTCCCATGTTTGGGTCCTTCGAGGGAGGCGCTCAGCCCAACGAACAAGGCAATCGGATTCTATAATTTTAAATTTTGGTGAAGCCCCTGGTATTCGGAAGACCGAGTTCGGGGCGCTTTCCACGCCTTGGCCGGACAGAGCCGGCTCCTCGCTCTAAGCGGCATAATTCGTTAGGGACTCGAAAAACCTCTCGAACAGCGACCAGCTCTCGCTTCATCATGACAGTCAGTTTTAGCCTTCTCCACTGAGGTGCTCGACCCAGCTCAACTGGGGCACAATCTTAGTGGTTCTCCTAGTGCTACCTTAGCCGATATAGCAGAACGTAAGGCACCAAAACATAGGAGCCGGGCAAACCCAACTATTGACCCAAGACATGATTCGGAGCCGATGCATATAATGCTATAAGTTCGGGGTGCCGCACTTGTTAAAGTGTTCGGACTTCTCACACCATATTGAGGGGTACTAAAGCCCCTGGCATAGGCCGTACCAGAGTGTATGGGTGCAATATGTCGTTAAGGAACATATATATATATATATATAAAAGAGTAATGCAAAATAGACAAAAGCTATGCACTGTTTATTAAAGAGGGCTGTGATCAAAGCAGAACGATACAAATAATGCGATAAGCAAAAGGTTGGAATATGTAACATGTTCGTTCCAGGGGCAAGCTGCGGAATAGTATGCAAAACAGGTATACTGCTCGTGATAGAGACCACCTGTGAGTTCCGTAATGCGGCGCGGCTTGTCTGCTTCCCTAGTTCTTGCATCGTTTGTGCGGCAATTGAACTGCCGAACGGGCCTTCCGAAGTGTGGAGTCCTGAAAGTAAGAGAAAATTAAAAAATTGGCAGCCCCTGGTGCGGTTTAAGCCGTGTTTCGGGCGTGCCGTGATGGTTCCCCTTCCCCTGTACCCATGGTATTTCTAGAGCGTAGTTATGTACGCGAAGTACTGGTGTCGCATTTTTGCGAGGGCCGGGGTTGGGGCTGCATTGCTACGCCTGCTCGTATCGTGCCAGGCGGTCTTGTTGTAGGTTACTCCGGGCGGCTTGACGGTGTCCGGTCGTTTAATGGCCGGACTGGAGAACTGCCTAGAGAGGCTGCTTTGTACTTCCGCTGCAAGGCCCGCCGTGTGCTCCTCCGTTCGGAGGGAGCGTTCGGTGTTTCCATTGACCGTAATTACTCCTTGAGGGCTTGGCATCTTGAGTTTAAGGTATGCGTAGTGTGGTACCGCATTGAACTTGGCGAATGCGGTTCGCCCGAGCAGTGCATGATAGCCACTGCGGAATGGGACTATGTCGAAGATTAACTCCTCGCTTCGGAAATTATCCGGAGATCCGAAGACCACTTCAAGTGTGACTGAGCCTGTACAGTTGGCCTCTACACCTGGTATTACGCCTTTAAAGGTCGTTTTGGTGGGCTTAATCCTTGAGGGATCTATGCCCATTTTCCGCACTGTATCCTGGTAAAGCAGGTTCAGGCTACTGCCGCCGTCCATAAGGACTCTAGTGAGATGAAATCCGTCAATAATTGTGTCTAGAACCAATGCGGCGAATCCACCATGACGGATGCTAGTGGGATGGTCCCTTCGATCAAAGGTGACCGGGCAGGAGGAACATGGGTTAAACTTTGGGGCGACTGGCTCTACCGCGTATACATCCCTTAACGCGCGCTTCCGCTCCCTTTTGGGGACGTGGGTTGCGTATATCATGTTCACCGTCCGCACTTGTGGGGGAAAACCCTTCTGTCCACTATTGTTCGGCGGCCGGGGCTCCTCGTCGTCATCGCTATGCAGCCCCTTGTCTTCATTTTCGGCGTTTAACTTGCCTGCCTGCTTGAACACCCAACAATCCTTGTTAGTGTGGTTGGCCGGCTTTTCGGGGGTGCCATGTATCTGGCACAAGCGGTTGAGTATTCGGTCCAAACTGGACGGTCCCCTAGGATTCCTTTTGAATGGCTTTTTCCGCTGACCGGATTTAGAGCCTCTGAATCCGGCATTAACTGCCGTATCCTCGGCATTGTCGCCGTTAATGCGGCGCTTCTGCTTGTTGTGACACGACCTGCCACTACTGTCCCTAGTATCCGAATTACCAGGGTTCTTGGTCATATTGTTGCTTCGAGCGAGCCAACTATCTTCTCCCGCGCAAAAGCAGGTCATGAGTGTCGTGAGTGCTGCCATAGACTTCGGCTTTTCCTGTCCAAGGTGCCGGGCAAGCCACTCGTCATGGATATTGTTCTTGAAGGCTGCAAGGGCCTCAGCGTCTAGACAGTCGACTATTTGATTTTTCTTTGTTAGGAACCATGTCCAGAATTGCCTGGCCGATTCCTCTGGCTGCTGAATTACGTGACTTAGGTCATCGGCGTCTGGGGGTCGCACATAAGTGCCCTAGAAATTGTCGAGGAATGCGGCTTCCAGGTCCTCCCAACAACTGATTGATCCTGTTGGCAAGCTGTTAAGACAATGCCGAGGTGGTCCTTTAAGCTTGAGTTGGAGGTATTTGATGGCGTGGAAATCATCGCCGCGGGCCATGTGGACATGAAGGAGATAATCCTCGATCCATACTGCAGGATCTGTTGTGCCATCATATGATTCGATATTTACGGGTTTGAAACCCTCGGGGATTTGATGATCCATTATTTCGTTTGTGAAGCATAGTGGGTGTGCAGCGCCTCTGTACTAGGCTATATCACGACGTAGCTCCAATGAGCTTTGTCTATTGTGTTCGGCCCTGCCGAATTTGTGGCCGGCATGACAGTTACCGTCTCGAGCCGTGGGGCGCCCACGCGATCCATAGATCGATCTTTTTTGTCTTGCCTTGTCCTCCAACATATCTCGTAAGTCCGGCGCATATTACCGTGCCTTGGTATGGGGTGCGGCTTGAGTGGAGGGCCGAGAGGCCTCTCTGTCGCGGCCACGAGGTGGCCGGTCGGCCGCATCGAGTGCTTCCTCCTCTAATCGGGGTAGCAACCTGCGCTTTGGGTAGCTCTTGGAGGGGCGTTCGAGTTTATGCTCTTCGGCCGCAAGGACTTCAGTCCATCTGTCGACTAGCAAATCTTGATCAGCTCTAAGCTATTGCTGTTTTTTCTGGAGGCTTCTTGCCGTGGCCATAAGCCTGCGTTGAAAACGCTCTTGCTCGATGGGATCCTCTGGCACGACGAATTCGTCGTCGTTGAGGCTTGCCTCGTCTTCGGAGGGAGGCATATAGTTATCGTCCTCGACCTCTCTGTCTGCCGCTCTCTCATGAGGGCTAGTTTCTCCATCCTCCTGTGCTAAATCTTGCTGGAGGGGGTTTTCTTCGGCACTTTCCGGAGTATTATTATCTCCCGTGCTGGAATCACCGTTTTTGTTTTGGCGGGATTTTGAGCGGCGCCGCTGACGCCGGCGCTTAGGCTGTTTCTTGGAGGGGTCATCCTCCGCTTTTCCATCACCATCTCCTTCTTTTGGGGTGTCCACCATGTATATGTCATATGACGAGGTGGCCTTCCAGGGCCTGATAGGCGCTGGTTCTTCATCGTCTCCTTCATCGGCGTCCATGCCGTGATGTCCTCGGAGTCGAAGTCGAGCATGTCGGTTAAGTCGTCGACAGTGGCTGCAAAGTGGGTGGTGGGCGGGCTTTGAATTTCTTCATCGTCTGAATCCCAACCTTGCTGACCATAGTCCGGTCAGGGCTCTCCTGGTAAAGAGAGAGACTTTAGCGTCTTCAGAATATCACCGAAAGGCGAGTGCTGAAAGATGTCCACGGCAGTAAACCCCATAATCGGCGTCCAATCGGATTCGATCGGCAGGGGCGCGGAGGGTTCAGAGTCCGGAGAGGAGTCCGGCTCCTTGGAGTCACGAGTCTCACAGAGTGCGGGGCTGGTGTTCGGCTCGATCGCCGTTGGGATCGCAGCCCCCGAGGCGGCGTCCAACCACCCATCCTCGATCGACGCAGTTGGCTCCGAATTAAGGGTCGAAGCCGATGTGGGTGCGGCCTCCAGGGCACTGTTCGGCGGCAGAGCTAGATCATGCTCATCGTGACAGTGCGGCGCGCTCGGCAGTGGCTCGAATCCGTCGAAGATCAAGTCCCCGCGGATGTCAGCCATGTAGTTTAAACTTCCAAATCTAACCTGACGGCCAGGGGCATAGCTTTCGATCTGCTCCAGATGGCCAAGTGAATTGGCCCGCAGTGCGAAGCCGCCGAAGACGAAGATCTGTCTGGGAAGGAAGGTCTCACCCTGGACTGCATCGCCATTGATGATCGTAGGAGCCATCAAGCCTGACGGCGACGACACAGAGGAACTCTCAATGAAAGCACCAATGTCGGTGTCAAAACTGGTGGATCTCGGGTAGGGGGTCCCGAACTGTGCATCTAGGCCGGATGGTAACAGGAGGCAAGGAACACGAAGTTTTACCCAGGTTCGGGCCCTCTTGATGGAGGTAAAACCCTACGTCCTGCTTGATTAATATTGATGATATGGGTAGTACAAGAGTAGATCTACCACGAGATCAGAGAGGCTAAACCCTAGAAGCTAGCCTATGGTATGATTGTTGTTGTGTATGTTGTCCTACGGACTAAAACCCTCCGGTTTATATAGACACCGGAGAGGGTTAGCGTTACACAAAGTCGGTTACAATGGTAGGAGATCTGTATATCCGTATCGCCAAGCTTGCCTTCCACGCCAAGGAAAGTCCCTTCTGGACACGAGACGAAGTCTTCAATCTTGTATCTTCATAGTCCAGGAGTCCGGCTGAAGGTATAGTCCGGCCATCCGGACACCCCCTAATCCAGGACTCCCTCCCCCCTTCTAACCCTGAGCCGAAAGGGCCACTAGTTTAAATTGGTGGGGGGTACTTTTGTAACACACCCTACATTTTGGACAAGCACGTTCCTAAGTCATGCTTCACCCCCTCCCATCGCCCCCTTTTAGCCATTCCAAATCCCAGGCCGCCATAACCTCTCCGCTCCAGCCGCGAAACCCCACCCTCCTCCGTCCGCCAGGTCACCGCTGCCCAGCTGGAGCCTCTTCCACAACGACGTCGTCCACCACAACAGCTCGACGTCCCTCGTCCACCTCCCCGAATGAGGATCCGTCGTCCATCTCGCCGTCCCGCCGGTTCAGCTGCCCCGTCCTCCACCTCCAAGGAGCTGCTCCGACGATCGCCTCGTCTATCGCGGCTGCTCCATCCCCACAGCGCCACCTTAACCTGCTCCACCGGAACCGCAGCATCCTCACCGACTCCTCGGACGAAGTCGAGGCCTACTCGGCGCCACCAAAGAGGTTGTACACTCATCGCACCCCCATGGAGCGGCTACCTTGAAGCCGGCGCCGCGGGCGACATCTCCACGGCGGCTCTCCCCCAGTGCAAGGCCCCTTCGGCGGCGGCATCCATACCAGCCGGATCTGCTGCTGCTGCTCCGGCTCTCGCTCGATCGCTCGCTCGCCCAGCTGCTGCTCTCCCCCTTGTTCGTGCTGCTGCTCTGCTCCGATTAAGCCACACTTCAGTCGACTGAATCGACTTTTGGGTCAGTCGATTTTCAAGGGTTGGGGGGCTCGCCGGAGTTAAGGAAGAACTACCCGCAGCGGGGACGGGGGCTCGCCGGAGAGGTACCCCACTATCTATCTTAGGGTTCCGGGTGGGGGGCCTAGAGGGCTGGCCGGGGCGGCGGTGGCGAGTTGTTTCGGGGCGGCGAGGCGGCGCTGGAGCCGGCAGTTCGGCCGGTGGTGGCTGGCGGCTCAGGGGGGTGCAGGTTGAAGATGAACTGCAGGCCCTCCCTAAACTACATGTCAAGTGCCTCTCTGCTACCATTGCGTTCAGTTTCGACAGTAGCATACAGATTCCACAGTAAATTTCAGTTTTGACAGTTAAGTTCAGAGTCAACAGTTTTTACCTCATCTGTTGTAGTCAGGTGGTTTTTGGTGATGTTAATTTTACATCCATTTTACATCATCTATTGGAGATGCTATTAGAATCCCACTTGAGATTGACGATGTCTGTCTTGTGCTACTTCAGCCTTGACATCTTACAGCTCACCGGAGCTGCTCCAACGACAGAACAATCCATCACAACAGAGCAGTGCCCTGGACGCCATCTACAGATTCCTCAGATCTTCCTCCACACCTCCGACAGCCACCTCTGCCTCAACTGCTTCAGCGACCAACCCAATGATGCTGAGGTCGACACGGCTACGACAAAGAGGTTGTGCACTTGTTGCATCACTTATTACTATACATTCATGTCGATCCATTAGGGCTATTTTGGTTCAACGGAAAAACATCGATCCACTGGTTGTTACCAACACTCTAAATTTCTGCATGCTCTCCTTACATAATCTCACCATATTTTTTTCGTATGCATGTCAGATATTGTACACAGTCATGCTAAACATGTATAGAAAAAGAGAAGAGTTTTGTGCGGCAATACAATGTCATGCAGACATCGCTCCATGGTGGGTTCAATGGCAAACCCTCCCCACCCCTCTCCAGATTGTAATCCAGAGGAAGATATCTGTTCTGAGGCGGATTCGGACGCCGCTGACCACTCCTATTTACCCCCCAAGGTGTTTGCTCTACCTTGGCATGATGATGTTAGTCATATCATGCATATGTTGCCTTGCAGTGCCTACTTTTGACATCATATATGTCATCTGCTTAGTTTAGACATGTTCTATAATGCCACATGTTTAGTTTCTATATCATATATGGGAATTATGCAGTCCCATGTCTTTTAGCCAGCCATAATATATGTGAAATGTGCAATGCCATCATGTTTAATGAGGCATCATATATTTGAATGATATCTTGCCCATCCTTTTCTTCATTACATTTCCATTTGTCGACAATGTTTGTACATTAAACTACTCTTCCTGTGAATCAGCCATTTGGGTGGGAGATGGAAAAATCTGGAGTGAAAACAAGGCCTTCAGAGCAGAAAGTGCTACCTATTGAAGCGGATCTCTTGTTGGGTCCCGATAGCTCCTCAGAGATGGATTCAGAGACAGATGACCAGTCCTATTCCCCCACTGAGGTGTATGCTCTAACTTGGCACGGTTATACTGCTCATATCATGCATACGGTGTCTTGCATTGCATAGTTTAGACATCATATACACAATATTCAACACCATGTTCTTAGTTCAGACTCATATTGAATGCCCCCTGTTTAGCATAAAAATCACATATGTGAATTAAATGATGCGATCCTGATTACTTACATAACATGTAGGTGAATTATGTCATGTGATCCTGTTTATTTGTTCATCATATCTTTAAATTATGATATGCTATGCTATCCAGTTTAGATAGACATCATATATGTGAAATTATGTCATGCTATCCGTTTTAGTTAAACAATATACATGTCAACTATTTCATGCCCTCTTTTTTCCACACTATCTATTGCATCTGTCTCTCATACAATGTCTGTACATTCAACTATGTTTCCTGTTTATCAGCCATTTGAATTGGAGCGGGTGATGCCAGTATCTAGCGGACTAAGAACACAATCTTCAAATAAAACAGTGGAACCTCTTGATGGAGATAGCACCCCGGTTGTACATGCACAGGAACCAGCCCTACCACACATAACCCAAACTCTCGCAGATTGTACCCCTACTACGATGGACAGAGAACCAGCTTCACCCAATCTAACCCCAACCCCAGCCGATAGTAACCTAGTTCCTGTTGACACAGCACCATCTCCACCACAGAGCTCCCAAACAAGAGCAGTTAGTAAGGCAGCTCCAGTGCCCAAAGGGCCAGTACTATCACGGCAAACCCCAACTCCACCAGTTAGTATGCCTATTCCTGTGGAGGAAGCACAACCAGCTAGTCGTAGTTTAGCATCTATCGCATTTGATGTTATTAAATCGTATGTGCATATCTTCCCATCTTGGAAATATTATACTGAAGATAAAGGAAAATGCCAGTTGCAAGTGTTTGTCCAGGAGTTATGTGTAAGTAATGTTATTCATGGCAATTACTTTGCTTCGTACCATACATCCTACCTCCATGATGGTTATAATACAGCAAATTTTCCCATTTCTCTCTATAGAGAAGGACCGATTTGGAAACTCAGGATGAGGTAACATGTGCTAATACCTCTGCTATCTTCAAGAATGCTTGGTGGCAGTATCGGAATTACCTAAAGAAAACGTACTTCACTGGCAAAGAAACTCATCAAATTCCCTTACGTTCTCGTGAGACGCATTTACTGGACGATGACTGGGAACGCCTTGTTCTGTACTGGTCCTGAACCAAGAATGTGGTAAGGTCTATGAGCTCATTTTCTATTTTTAAGTATTATATTCTTGCATCTTACTGTACTCTATTCATGTAGAACAAGTGCCTAAACCTGAAGAACAATTGTTCTAATTTAAGATTCCATTGCTACCATAGGACATAAATATATGTTTGTTTGGTGCTTTTATTATGTACTAGTACTTGTCAATAGAAGACTTGGTAGTTTAATCCTGTCCACCTTACTAATGAACTGGTTCACCGAAATGAGTTTCATATACTAGTACATGCTAAACTTGTTATGTGTCTGCTTGTTTCTTCTTTTAGAATGCTGACAGAATATTGGGGAAGAGTGCCTTATTAAGCAACGGTAAAGGAAGTAATGCAGATAAGGTTCAGGATAGTGACACATCATGTCTTGGTTTAGTTTAGGAGTTACTGGCCACTACCGCTTGCACAAGCTATTCAAACTCACTGTCTGAATCAGTTCGGTTTCTTGAGTCTCAACTACAAGCTGAAAGACATCGCTCAGCTGTGCTGCGACAAGAAGCGGAAGGACTGCGGAAGTCCCTGGAGCATTCAGATGCATACTTTCTGGTGCAACAGCAAGCGTTGGAGGATTTTAGCGCCAAACAGGACAAAGCTAATGAGCTTGCTAAGCTTATTGCCAGCATGGTGGATACCCAGGATAACGTTTCTTGAGCTCTTCTGAAGTTGTTTCAGTTATGCTCTTGTTTTGCTGCCGCGTTTATTTGCACCGGTGGCCAATTTTGACGGCCAGTGTATATGATATGCTGTTTTGTTCCCTATATTTGCACTGGTGGAGAACTTTGATGCCCAGTGGATGTAATATGTGTAATAGCCGTGATAGCCTAGCGTTAGTTGCTTGCTTATTTATTTCCTTCTTGTCTTGTTTATTTGTTTGCTTGTAGTCATTGCAGTTCTTTTTCTGCGGTTAACTAGTGGCTGCAATAACCTATTTTTTTAAAACTAGGCCACAATAACCATGGGCTAATATTTACTGTAGTGACATTGGGCCTCCTACAGGCCGTAGAAACAGTGGGCCTTCTACGGGCCGTAGAAACAATGGGCCTTCTACGGGCCATATCATCAATGGGCCTTATACGGGCCGTATGATCGATTGGCCAAACATGGGCCAATAACATGCCGCATTATGGCCGTAAACAGGCTAGAGTTGGAATCGTCCGTTCATGGGCCAACCGTAACGGGCCATTGTTAATAGGTCGTATTTGATGACACTATGAAAACGGCCCAACGTATTAACGGACCACAAACGGGCCGACTGTAACCACGGGCTGAATTTGGCCCACAAGCAGAAAATGACAGTAACGGGTCGTAAGTAAATGAATGCTGGAAATGAGCCCAAGAATAAATGGGCTCTGAGAAGGCCGAAAGATAACATGGGCTGGAAACGGCCCAACGGAATAACGGGCCGTTAATGGGTATAAAGTGATACACTGTTCATTACGGGCCAGTTTCACCACGGGCCGTTAATAGGCCAAGAGTTACATAGGGCCTCATATGGGCCGAAAGACGTCATGGGCCATACATGGGCCAGAAGTGAAAATGGGCTGGAATCATATTAGATGGCCCAGATGACGCTACTGGGCCTAATTCGGATAGGGCGTAACGGGCCTTGGGTTAGCGGGCTGTAAATGGGCTATATGCGCGAACATACCGTTAACAGGCTTTCCATGGGCCGGCCCACTACCTTTTGACCAAGTCAAATGGGCCGGCCTTTTGAAAGCACAAGTGCTCCCTGGGTGATTTTGATAATTAATGACAACATATCTCTTGTTGGACTAATACTTTTACCTAGTATGTTTCCGACAAGTTCGACAAATTAAGTGGCATGGACTAAAGGATGTGGAACCCCTTCAAGATGCTAAGGACAAAGGATTAGCTCAAGCTTCAAGATCAAGACTCTACATTTTCTATTTTAGTGATCCAAGATCACATTGAGTCTATAGGAAAAGCCAATACTATCAAGAGGGGATGAGGTGTTGCGTAATGGCATGCTTGCCCAAAGTGCTTAGTGATATGCTCCAAAACCCTCAACTACCTTACCCACATCCACATATGACCTAAACCAAAAGTCAAACTCGGCCCCACCGATTCTTTCTATCCGGCGCCACCAAGTTCAGATGTCATAGCCACTGCCACAAACCCTAGGCAAATCGGTTTCACCGATAGGGGTCTCGGTATCACCGAGATGGGATTGTAATCTCTCTGTGTATGTCCATTACCCAAATTGGTCCCACCGAGATTGAGCAATCGGTACTATCGAGATTACAATGCAAACTTTCTGGTTAGCTTATTACCAAAATCAGTCCCACCGTGTTTGTGTAGTCGGTCTCACCGAGATTACGTTATGCCCTAACCCTAACCATATCGGTCCTACCGAGTTGCATCTCAGTCCCATCGAAAATCCTAACGGTCACTAGGTTTGCTAAATCAGCCCGACCGAGTTTCTCAATTCGGTCTCACCGAGATTGGTAAATTGTGTGTAACAGTTAGTTTTTGTGTGGAGGCTATATATACCCCTCCACCCACTCTTCATTTGTGGAGAGAGCCATCAGAACATACCTACACTTCCAATACACATTTTCTAAGAGAGAACCACCTACTCATGTTTTGAGGCCAAGATATTCCATTCTCACCATATGAATCTTGATCTCTAGCCTTCCCCAAGTTGCTTTCCACTCAAATCTTCTTTACACCAAATCCATATCCTGTGAGAGAGAGTTGAGTGTTGGGGAGACTATCATTTGAAGCACAAGAGCAAGGAGTTCATCATCAACACACCATTTGTTACTTCTTGGAGAGTGGTGTCTCCTAGATTGGCTAGGTGTCAGTTGGGAGCCTCCGACAAGATTGTGGATTTGAACCAAGGAGTTTGTAAGGGCAAGGAGATCGCCTACTTCGTGAAGATCTACCGCTAGTGAGTCAAGTCCTTCGTGGGCAATGGCCATGATGGGATAGACAAGGTTGCTTCTTCGTGGACCCTTCATGGGTGGAGCCCTCCGTGGACTCGCGCAACCGTTACCCTTCGTGGGTTGAAGTCTCCATCAACGTAGATGTACGATAGCAACACCTATCGGAACCACGACAAAAACATCGATGTCTCCAATTGCGTTTGAATTCTCCAAACCCTTCCCTTTACATTCTTGCAAGTTGCATGCATTACTTTCCGCTGCTCATATACTCTTTGCATGCTTGCTTGAAATGTATTGTGTTCGTTAAACTTGTGCCAAAACTCCACTTCAACTTAAAGAAATTGAAAAAACTGTAACTTTTGGTACTTAGTGTCTAATCACCCCCCCCCTCTAGACACCTCTTCTCGACCCTTTCAATTGGTATCAGAGCCTTGGTCTCCATTGCCTTGGTTTAAACACCTTTGGAGGAAGATGGATGTGTCTACTTTGGGGAGTCTTAGACATAGAGTGCCTATTCTTGATGGAGAATATTTTCATGAGTGGAAAAATGAAATGCTTGAGATTTTCAATGAATATCACTTGAACAAGTACATTGCTAGCCCTTGTGCACCTCATATTGATCCCTTGCATCCCACACCCGAAGAGGATCTTGACATGATTCGCAATCTTAGAACCATCAATCTTATCATAAGAGGATTGCCCAAAAATTTGATTGCTAGTTTTCCTACTCTTGATTGTGCCTATAGTATATGGAAATTTCTTGAGGAATGATTTCCAAATTATTCCTTGAAAAATTTAGAAGAAATTCTCCATAAGTCTATTGCTTTGAGTAAGATGAATTCTAGTGATCCTAGCGTTGGTGATTGTCTATTTGAGCTTACCAATCTCATGTGTGCCGTAGGAAATGTTGGGATCATTAGCGATATCATATCCGAAACTATTAGAATTCATAAAGGTGACCATTGTGATGATCATTTGTCTAATGAATTACCCTCTCTAGGAATTGATCAATCACAAAATGATGTTGAACATGGATACTATGATGAGGATGATGATAGTGACTATGATCTCGATGATGCGATGAGACACGTTGGTCTTATGGCAAATCTTCTTGGCTACATGGCTGGAGGAAAGGAATGGGTCCTTGATAGTGGATGTACTGATCATATGACCGGAGATAAATACATGTTTCGTGAGCTTGCTGGAAACGACGGCCCTCGAAAGTATGTCACTTTTGGTGATAATCCAAAGGGTAAGGTGGTTGGCCTTGGTAAGGTGGCCATCTCACATGATAGCTCCATACAAAATGTCATGCTCGTTGAATCTCTTGGCTACAACTTACTTTCAGTATCTAGACTTGCTGATTTTGGTTTCAATGTCCTATTTACTGAAGTAGACTGCCAAGTGTTTCATAGAGATAATCATAAAATGGTCTTTACCGGTATACGTACAGGAGATCTCTACATTGTTGATTTCACTAAAAAGGCTCAACCTAGAACTTGCTTAATTGCTAAATCTTCTGAAGGCTGGTTGTGGCATAGAAGGCTAGGCCATGTGGGCATGCGAAACCTTGACAAACTCATTAAAGGAAATCATATCCTTGACGTTAACGATGTCATATTTGACAAGGATAGACTTTGTAGTGCTTGTCAAGCAGGGAAACAAGTTGGAGGAAGTCATCGCGCTAAGAACATCATGACCACAAGAAGACCACTCGAGCTACTTCACATGGATCTCTTTGGTCCAAATGCCTACAAGAGTCTCGGTGGTAACTCATTTGGTCTAGTCATAGTTGATGATTTTTCAAGATTTACGTGGGTGTTCTTTCTTGATGACAAATCACAGGTCCAAAAGATCTTCAAAAACTTTGCTAGGAAGGCCCAAAATCAATTTGACATGAAGATCAAGAAGGTTCGGAGCGACAACGGAATGGAGCGACAACGGAATGGAGTTCAAGAATGCAAATGTGGACACCTTTCTTGATGAAGAAGGGATTACACATGAGTTCTCGGCTACGTACACACCTCAACAAAATGGAGTCGTTGAGAGGAAGAACCGGACTCTTATCGAGATGGCAATAACGATGCTTGATGAGTACAAGACGCCAAAACACTTTGGCGGAAGCGGTTGAGACAGCTTGTCATGCAACAAATCGCTTGTATCTTCACAAGCTACTCGGCAAGACGGCATACGAGCTCCTCACCGGTAACAAACCCCAAGTTGGATACTTTCGAGTATTCGGCTCAAAGTGCTACATTCTTGATAAGCATCGTCGTTCTAAATTTGCTCCTAAGTCTCATGAAGGTTTCCTACTTGGTTATGGCTCCAACTCTCACACATACCGTGTCTACAACAATTTCACCCGAAAGGTTGAAGAAACAGTAGATGTGAAGTTTGATGAATCTAACGGCTCGCAAGTAGAGCAATTTCCAATTGATGTAGGAGACAAAGATCCCTCGGAAGCAATCCAAGACTTGTCTATTGGCAAGATTCATCCAACGGAGATAAAGGAGAGTACCTCGTCCGTCCGAGTGGAAGCTTCTACCTCACGACAAGGTGAACCAAGAGTTGATACGGAAGCATCCACGAGTGGGACACACCAAGATGAAGAAAACGAGGAAGTGCACCAAGACAAACGTCAACAACCTCCTTCTCCACCACAACAAGAGAACGACAACGCTAACAATGAAGAAGGCCAAGAAGAAGAACAAGATGAAGAAGATGTTCAACCAAGACCCAAGCAAAAGCTTTCACGAGTTCGAGCAAGAATTGCTAAAGATCATCCCGTGGAGCAAATCTACAATGATATCCAAACCGGGAGAATCACTCGCTCTAAAACTTGTTTGGCTAACTTTTGTGAACATTACTCATTCATCTCTAGCATTCAACCTATGAAGGTTGAAGAAGCATTGGAGGATCCGGACTGGATAAACGCTATGCATGAAGAGCTACACAACTTTGAGAGAAATGAAGTGTGGACATTGGTCGAGAAGCCCGACAACAACCACAACATCATCGGTACCAAATGGTGTTTTGCAACAATCAAGATAAAGATGGACAAGTGGTTCACAACACAACACATCTCGTCGCCCAAGGCTACACACAAGTCGAAGGTATGGACTATGGTGAGACATATACTCCAGTTGCTAGACTTGAGTCCATTCGCATCTTACTTGCTTATGCTAATCACCATGATATCACTTTGTACCAAACGGACATTAAAAGTGCTTTTCTAAATGGTGAAATTGAGGAGGAAGTTTATGTTAAGCAACCTAATCATGTCTACAAACTTCACAAAGCCCTTTATGGTCTTAAACAAGCTCCTAGAGCATGGTATAAATGCTTGACCAAGTTCCTTATTGAAAAAGGCTTTGAAATTGGAAAAATAGATTCTACTCTTTTTACTAAAAGGGTTAATGGAGAACTATTTGTATGCCAAATTTATGTCGATGATATTATATTTGGATCAACTAACCCTCATTTTAGTGAAAAGTTTGGGAAGCTAATGTCGGAGAAGTTTGAGATGTCTATGATGAGTGAACTCAAATTCTTTCTTGGTTTGCAAATCAAGCAAACTAAGGAAGGCACCTTTGTCTCTCAAACGAAGTACGCCAAGGACTTATTCAAGAAGTTCAATATGCAAGAATGCAAAGGTATGACTACACCCATGCCTACTAGTGGACATCTTGATTTAACCAAAGATGGTGAACCGGTTGATCAAAAAGTTTACCGCTCTATGATTGTTTCATTGTTATATCTATGTGCTTCACGTCTCGATATCATGCTAAGTGTGTGCATGTGTGCACGATATCAAGCTGCTCCTAAGGAATGTCATCTTAAGGCCGTGAAGAGGATAGTGAGATACTTAATACATACACCAAATTTTGGCATTTGGCATCCAAAGGGGGCTTCCTTTGATCTTGTTGGCTACTCCGACTCGGACTATGCCGGTGACAAGGTTGATAGAAAGTCCACTTCGGGTACATGTAAATTCCTTGGTAGATCTCTTGTGTCTTGGTCTTCCAAGAAACAAAACTCAGTATCCTTATCCACCGCCGAAGCGAAATACATTGCCGTTGGTTCATGTTGTGCTCAATTACTATGGATGACCCAAACTCTTAAAGATTATGGGATATATGTGAAACATGTTCCATTACTTTGTGACAATGAAAGTGCTACCAAGATTGCTCACAATCCCGTGCAACACTCTCGAACTAAGCTGAAGTTCGTCATCATTTCATTCGAGATCACATTGCTAAGGGTGACATAAACCTTAAGCATGTTCGCATCGATAAGCAATTAGCGAATATATTCACTAAACCACTTGATGAGAAAGTGTTTTGCAGGTTAAGAGGTGAATAACATCATTGATGCTTCAAACTTGGAGTAGGAACTCCATTGGATACATGCAAGACTTGAGCTTATGACTAATCACTTGATATTTCTCCTATGATGATTATCTTATGTCTTGAAAATTTGCATCTTGCATGTTATCTAACCCTTGTAGGTACTTGGATGAATCTAATTCTATGAGATTGCAACTCACTCACATCTTGAGCAACCTCTACATCACCAAGTCTCTACACAATGGTGGTTGATGACAAGGAAGCATGAAACCTTACAAACATATCCTTTGACAAATTCTATGTTGAGCTTCATGATTGTCATGTTGGATACACAAGTGCTCTTCCTTGCGAAAACTAACCCATGTAGGTAGATGAACTCAAAATCCAAAGGGTGCTCCCAACTCTTGATGGGCTACATCAACCTTGAGCAACCCACACAAGTTCAACTACATGATCAAGATCAACACCGCCACCCAAGGTATGTTATTCCATCTTAGAGTAGCTTTACTCCAAGTCATGAGTCAAAGCAACTCGACAAGATGTGAATACATCAAGATACTTAAACAAAAAATGGTAACCCCATTTTGAGCTTAAACGATGAGTACGACCTATGATCAAGTGATCTCACTTGACTCCTAAGTCAATATACTCTAACATAGGTGACTTTGTCACCGCCCAACTCTAGATGAAGTTATCTTGTGTTCTTGCATTTGTCTCATGCATATTTGTTTCCCCTTTCAAAAAAACTTCATCTAGATCTTTTAGTTTCTTTTCTTTGCTTTTTGTTCTGCATTTTCTGCATCCAATTCATTGCAAATCTTTGTGAATCTTATTTGTCCAGTGAGCTGAGGTGACGAGTGTTTTCTCTGTGATGAATTCGGTTCCACCGGTTTCATGTCTCCGGTCTAGCCGAAGATTTTCAGAGAAACAGAAGCATACAACTCGGTGACATCGATTTCACTACAGGAAAAACATTTTGCCATGTATTCCTGCTTTATTCTTGATCCAGCTCCACTCAATGAATCTTGTCCTCTGCAAGCATCACATTTACCTTAATGCTTTGTACTGTGATTCAAGGACCGAACCCATTCACAACAAATTCCAGAAGACCCTTCTTGGAAATTGATGTCAAAGGGGGAGAGAGAGATCACATCAAAGCTTAATCATATCTCTAGGGGGAGGGAATACTCTAGGAAAGAGTAATCTTCAAGGATCCCAGATGCTTGATGTTCAAGAGGAGAGATGCCACATGTCTTCTTGGGGGAAAGACATGTTCATATGTGCTTATTTGCATTAGCTCTATTCATTTGTTTCTTTGAGCTCTGTTTTTCTGTTCCCTATCTTCTCCTAGTATCCCATGCTAGATTCAGGGGAGCAAGACATCCAAGGGAAAGAAATTTATTAAATTCATTGCATATCTTTATCTTTGGGGACATGTCAATATCTATCGTGGTACTCTATACTCACTCTACATGTCATCCCAGTCTTGGTACTCTTGTGGTTTCTTTTGTTTGCTCTAGCTAGTGGGTGCATCTGTGTTATCTAACCTTGTTTACGCAGGCTCATCCCATCCTAGCCAAATCAAGACCACAAGGTAAGTATATGCATCATAGTCATGTGTATGAGAAATTCTTGTTGATGTACATACTATTCGCAAGAAGGACTCATGGGCATGAAGGTAAATTTCCCATATTCATGTCTTTTGCCCTGATGCATATAGCCAAGATACATGTAACACATTGCTACTCTGTCATGGTTATGCTCTCACATGCTTCTATATTCCATATTCACATGATTGCATACATGTAGGGGGAGCCTATGCTTGTTACATGTCTTTCCAAAGCTTTACTTGCTATTCTCTATATCTTTATCTAAAGCTTTGATGTATGTTGCCATCAATTACCAAAAAGGGGGAGATTGAAAGCACAAGTGCACCCTGGGTGATTTTGATAATTAATGACAACATATCTCTTGTTGGACTAATACTTTTACCTAGTATGTTTCAGACAAGTTCGACAAATTAAGTGGCATGGACTAAAGGATGCGGAACCCCTTCAAGATGCTAAGGACAAAGGATTAGCTCAAGCTTCAAGATCAAGACTCTACATTTTCTATTTTAGTGATCCAAAATCACATTGAGCCTATAGGAAAAGCCAATACTATCAAGAAGGGATGAGGTGTTGCGTAGTGGCTTGCTTGCTCAAAGTGCTTAGTGATATGCTCCAAAACCCTCAACTACCTTACCCACATCCACATATGACCTAAACCAAAAGTTAAACTCGGCCCCACCGATTCTTTCTATCCGACGCCACCAAGTTCAGATGTCATAGCCACTGCCACAAACCCTAGGCAAATCGGTTTCACCGATAGGGGTCTCGGTCTCACCGAGATGGGATTGTAATCTCTCTGTGTATGTCCATTACCCAAATCGATCCCACCAAGATTGAGCAATCGGTACTACCGAGATTACAATGCAAACTTTCTGGTTAGCTTATTACCAAAATCGGTCCCACCGAGTTTGTGTAATCGGTCTCACCGAGATTACGTTATGCCCTAATCCTAACCATATCGGTCCTATCGAGTTGCATCTCAGTCCCACCGAAAATCCTAACGGTCACTAGGTTTGCTAAATCGGTCCGACCGAGTTTCTCAATTCGGTCTCACCGAGATTGGTAAATTGTGTGTAACGGTTAGTTTTTGTGTGGAGGCTATATATACCCCTCCACCCACTCTTCATTTGTGGAGAGAGCCATCAGAACATACCTACACTTCCAATACACATTTTCTGAGAGAGAACCACCTACTCATGTGTTGAGGCCAAGATATTCCATTCTCACCATATGAATCTTGATCTCTAGCCTTCCCCGAGTTGCTTTCCACTCAAATCTTCTTTCCACAAAATCCATATCCTGTGAGAGAGAGTTGAGTGTTGGGGAGACTATCATTTGAAGCACAAGAGCAAGGAGTTCATCATCAACACACCATTTGTTACTTCTTGGAGAGTGGTGTCTCCTAGATTGTCTAGGTGTCACTTGGGAGCCTCCGACAAGATTGTGGAGTTGAACCAAGGAGTTTGTAAGGGCAAGGAGATCGCCTACTTCGTGAAGATCTACCGCTAGTGAGTCAAGTCCTTCGTGGGCAATGGCCATGATGGGATAGACAAGGTTGCTTCTTCGTGGACCCTTCGTGGGTGGAGCCCTCCGTGGACTCGCGCAACCGTTACCCTTCGTGGGTTGAAGTCTCCATCAACATAGATGTACGATAGCAACACCTATCAGAACCACGACAAAAACATCTGTGTCTCCAATTGCGTTTGAATTCTCCAAACCCTTCCCTTTACATTCTTGCAAGTTGCATGCATTACTTTTCGCTGCTCATATACTCTTTGCATGCTTGCTTGAAATGTATTGTGTTTGTTAAACTTGTGCCAAAACTCCACTTCAACTTAAAGAAATTGAAAAAACTGCAACTTTTGGTACTTAGTGTCTAATCACCCCCCCTATAGACACCTCTTCTCGATCCTTTCACCTTTTCACATGAATGGGCCTCTGTTGGGCCGTCCCACGTGTCGACGTATCATAGGCGCCTATCTGACCCACTGACGAGCTGACACGTGTTTCTTCCGGCCAATAAGAATTATACACGTGGAAATTTCCCATTGGTCGGGGTTGTTAACGGGTTATCGGATCCAAAACCCGACCCGATAGCTTAACGTTGTTCCGTTATGGTGGATGCCACGTGTCGGTCACCCTTGACGAAAGCACTTCTGTGACGCGCGATTTATTGTCATGGAAGTGGACACTTCCGTGATGATAATTTTGGTAATGTTATGGAACACTTCTACGACAGCACATGTATGACTATCTTAATTCTATCATAAATTTGTCATGGATGTACATGCATGACAAAAAAAGTGACCTACTATGGCAAACACGTATCATCACGGAAGTGTATTTTTTTGTAGTGCGAGGAGTGGACGGCGTCCACCGCCATGTTCCGCACGTCGAAGCCACCACCACGCTCGCACTTCTAGCACTGCTGCTGGTTCCCAGGGCACTCGACGCGGCAGTTCGCGCAGGCCAGGTGCCCTCCCTTGTACTGCATAAAGCAATCAAATAGCACATCAATCAAGAAACTTGCGCCTTGCTCGATCAGCCGAACGGACGAGGTGTATTCGAACCTCATACACTGGAGGCTTCAAGGGGCGGAGGCACAAGGGGCAGTTGAGCAAGGTGAGGTCCATCGAGACCATAGAGAGCTCCATCGTCGGGTCCTCTTCCGTCTACATGATCTCGCCCTCCTCGTGCACAACCATCTCTCACTTTATTAGGGCCGGGGCATTACAAAGCTTTACCGTCACATATTCATACTACTTCAAGGTGCATTAAATCAACACATGCAAGTACCAAAAGGAGAGTCACGGCATGCATGCATGCATGCGTTGTAATTAATGCATCGGTAAACGCAAATTATTGAAAGATATCGAGTGCAGTGCTTTGATGTGTCGCGTCAACTCGTACAAGATCGAGAAGTTTGATTACTACAAAGCCCTCTCCCTCACGGACTGAGCTTCGGTGGCTTAACCGCACCTGCCTTTGGTTGCATGACAGATGGGCCACCCACTTGTTGGGCCCACCTGTCATACACGCAAAGGCAGGAGCAGTAAGTCAATGAAGTTGCGTCGATCCCTCGCCCATGAGCGTGGTGGCTGGAAGGACTAGGAGAAGCTTTCCTTCTCTACACGCTCTCCCTCCCGCATGCGGTGGCCATGCAGCAGTTCAATCGGTGTCAGATGGCCAGAAACATACTGTAGTACTCCTCCACTATAGTAGTACTCCATCATTGTTCGACTTCCTGAAGAGGTGAAGAGCCAAGCACAGCCCGGACGCTCGTGTGGCAGTTTCATGTGTAGAGTAGTCTAGGATAACGTGTACCGTGCCTGTAAGCTTAAAATCGTTGGGGTCGACTCCATGCTTTTTTTATTAAAATAATCTTCTGGCCCTACCTGTCATCCTGGTGATTGTGGTTTGCACGCTCATCTGGTCAAGACAGGAATATATATTTTAATTTGTGCTGGGGTAAATGTTAGAGGCTGCAGCAAATGGAGTATTGTACACTACGGGTCTTTCAGTCAAGTTTAGAGGCAGCCATGTGGGGCCACTGCTATGATGTGTCGCATCAACTCGTACAACAAGGAGAAGCTTGATTTTACTACTACACGCCTTCTCCCTCGCCCATGCGCGCGGTGGCTCGCAGACGAGGACAGGCTTTTGCTTATAGTACTACAACAAGCTATCCCTCCTGCTCGCGGTGGACGGACATGCAGCAGTGGATTCGATACTATAGAAGTAGTAGTAGTAACATCATTGTTTGTCTTCCTGAAGAGGCGAAGAGCCAAGCGCAACCCGAACGTGGTAGTTGCGAACCTTGGAGCACACATATAGCCAGGCTCTTGCATGAGAAAAATTTGCTATGTGAGCCCACTATTGTAGTACTTGCTAGTATAGACCTGTAAACCAGAAAGGAGTATGTTCCTTTCTAGAGGTTTCAACATGCAACAGAGTTTGGATTCTCATATAAATACGCCCCACCACTCCAATCCGTCTACTCCTAGTCTCTGCGCAACACTGCTCACTCCAATCCAAGACCAAGTGACCAGAAGCCACAAGCACCTATGGAGGCGATGGACGCGAGCGGCAGTCGGCCGTGCCAAATCATAAAAGACGCCGGCCTGCGGCCCTGCACCGTGCAGCGTTTCCAGACGGTGCTGGCAACTGCCGGCGTCATAGCCCTCGCCGAGGCCGGCTTCGCCTCTCGCATGGACGACATGATGGTCAACTCCATCCGCAAGTTCACCGCCGTCAAGAAGCGCGCGGACGACCTTGCCGTACTGCTCTAGCCCACGCGCCTAGGCTCCTCATTGCCTGCCTCCCTCATCGGCCTCCATGGTGACGAACTCTTTCAAGCCCTGGTGGCCCTGCAGGTGCCGGAGGTTGCGACAAAGTATGTGCACCTCGAGGCCGCGCTCATCGCGCAGTGCCTCGCCATGCATGAAACCGTTGACTTGCACATCCACATCTATGAGGAAATCATCTACATAGGCCACTACAAGGCCAACGAGGATAGAAAGACGTTGGCCTTCTTCCAGCGGCTGGAATCTTTGGACACCATTGTTCAGAAGCACGCCGACCTAGCCACGAAAGCCGCTGCTACTTAGCCACCGTTCGGTGGGCCGGCGCCCTGAGTCGAGGAAGTGGACGTCGTCGATGGATGCATATCTTATTCTTGCCTCCTGTAACCAGCATTGCATCACCTCATGGCCTTAATGTTTTATTAGTATAGTACTCCCTCCGTTCCCAAATATAAGTCTTTCTAGAGATTCCAGCAAGTGACTACATACGGAGCAAAATGAGTGAATCTACACTCTACAAAATATGTCTACATACATCCGTATGTTGTATCCCATTTGAAATATCTAAAAAGGCTTACATTTAGGAACGGAGTGTGTATATGGCATTTTTATTCCAGTCGTAATGTTTTCACTGTGAGGTGGGGCCGCAGTTGAGCAAACCGACCATCGGCAAATCCCCACCCCGCCCACCGGGCGTCGGCTGAGTTTAGAATTAGAAGAGAGAAACGAGGGAGAACAGCTAGCTGTAGCACGGACGCTGTTGTCAGATGGGACTCGTGTTGATAGAATAGGAGTATTGAGCACTCGTACCTCTTTTTTTGAGGGAAAAAGTAACCGTATGTCTAGTACTACCACTAGTTGGGTGCGTGCGACCTATACCTGTCATCACTTTAGGTCTCCTTTTCGAACCGCGGCTACGCTTCACCGTACATATTTTTTTCACACATTTATCCTCCTATAGCTATATGTACGCCAAGGCTATTTCCACGTGCTCCCTTTTGCCGACATGTGGGACATAGAGCATCTGGGTCATAGTGCATGCACGACTCGGAGCATATGCCGGGGTACTCTACATTTCAGACCTCACGAATTACATGCAAACCCCCCGCAGAAGAATAAATAAATGAATGAATTGCTACATGAAACCAAATTATTTTTGTAGAAACCGGAGCACGTTCATTAAATTTTGGACATAACACGTTTATAAAAAACTACTGGACCTAAACCAGTCTAAGGGCCTCTTTGATTCGCAGGATACTGAAAACACATGAATGGGGAAAGTATGATGGTGATGAAACGAGATGAGAACTCTAACTCAGTTAGAGGTTAGAGTTAGATTCTAACCCTGAACTAACTCTAAACCAAAGAGGTGTATGGATGGTAGGGTTAGATTGACAATAAATGTTCTTTCTCAGTCATTTGACTACTTTGGACCCTATTTCCTACCGGATTTGGTGTGCCCGGCTCTTGTGTGGCCTCCTCCCGCTCACAATTGACATAAATGAACCATCTTTACAAATCAAGCATGCAAAACATGATAAATTTTACTTTGTCCATACAAATGAGATATCCCACTTAAACATACAAGTCTGCAATCAAGCTTCACAAAAAACAATACACTCCATGAAACAAAGCATGAGCTAACTCATCACGGAAGTCATTCACGATAGGGACGGAGCCCGGAGCCCCTCATGCACCCAGGAAGGAGCTCGTCATCGTCACTCTGGAGGAAGGCTCTGTAGAGCCCAAGCCCTGGGAACCCCTCCGACGCCGGCGCTTGCGAGTTGAGGTCGACACCGGCATGGGTAGCAGGGCCACTTGCCGATGACTGCGAACCGAATCTTTGGGCCTCTAGAAATAATGCAATCCTGGAACTGAAATACCTAGAAAGGTGAACTGAATCTTTGGGCCTCTAGAAGTAATGCAAGACTGAAACTGAAATACCTAAAAAGGTGAACTAAATCTTTGTGCCTCTAGAAATAATGCAAGCCTGGAACTAGAATACCTAGAAAGGTGAACTGATTCTTTGGGCCTCTAGAAATAATACAAGCCTGAAACTGAAATACCTAGAAAGGTGAACTGAATCTTTGGGCCTCTAGAAATATTTATTACCTCCTTAAGCAGCATCAAACAATTCCATGCGGGCACCACAAATCTATACCAAGTTTAATCAGGATCTACTTTTCCAAATCAGAATTAGCACTAGAGCGAGCAAGATCAATGATATGGTTGTGAGACAGAGAAGGAACAAACAAACTCACCCCTCTCGCGACCTCCCTGGTAGATGCGCTGCGTCCGCGCACGACAGAGGGAGAAAAACGACCGGTGAAGGGGGGCGGGGTGAGCTTCGAAGGCCAGAGGGAGAGGGCGGCCAGAGGAGGGCGGTGGAGGCCGGAGGGAGAGGGCGGCCGGAGGAGAGAGAGGGCGAGCGGCAGAGCAGCGCTTGGGCGGGCGGCCAGATGGGGAATAGAAAGGAGTCGTGTGAGGGGGGCGGAGGGAGCGATCTGGTGTGGGTAGGGGAGATTTTTTAGTTCTCTTTTAGTGGGCCTGAGGAGAACTAACCCAATTAGAACCTCTCCACCGGGCTAGTTTTTTTAGCTGGGTTAGAGCAAACTAGCTCAAATTAACCCCTCCTGTTTGGATAATTTGAGGCTATTTCAACACAAACTAGCTCTAACTCAGGGATCCAAACAAAGAGGAGTAGTATTTTACATGCTACAGTCTGGACCGTAGCACATTGTTTTTTATGGCCATATCAGCACATTGTTTTCTACAGCTAGTTCACTGGGCTGCCGTGGTTCGCACTCCTCCGACGTGAGTAGTAGTAGTAGTAGTAGTAGTAGTAGTAGTAGTATATACCACATGATTCTTTGCTCCTTCTTACTACTACGTACTTCGCCGACATGTGGGAGAGCCAGCATCTGGTCGACGTGTCATGCACCAGATTAGAGTGCGGAATGGAAGGGGGGCATCACCCCGGTCGTACCGCCAGTAATTCATGACTATAGTGAGTAGTCATATCACAAGTATTTCTAGCATTAAAGCGTCGTCAAATCGCATAGCCCAACCTTTCCAGTAGTAAGTAAGTTGAATCTGCTACTCCCTCACCCTCCTCGCCTCTCTGTCAAACCACCTAC
This sequence comes from Triticum urartu, assembly GCF_003073215.2. Lineage (NCBI taxonomy): Eukaryota > Viridiplantae > Streptophyta > Magnoliopsida > Poales > Poaceae > Triticum > Triticum urartu. The sequence goes on from NC_053024.1 coordinate 607,870,394, forward strand.
GCGAAAACTGCCGCATGTACTACCCGGGAAAAGCCCGACCCTCAACTTTTAACTACACGAAAATAGTTCAAGCTTGTTCGCTCTATATAAATACTAGTACTGTATGTTTATTCACTCGTGGGGTTGTTCAATGAATGGAGGGCCGGGGAGCACAAGTGAACAATACTACTACTAGTAGTAGTAAGTAGGAGTCGTACAATTAGTCACCTTAAATAGAGAGTTTCTTTTCGAAACTCATATTCTGAGCTCGAGCTCAGATGTCCCCTTTATCTCAGCCGTTGTGTAGCGCTAAGATTCGGACCACTGCCAGTATTTTACTCTGTATTTGGAGGAGTATGATGGGATTTTTTGCAGGTTGTGGCCCACTCAACAGCCGCATTAAATGCAACGGCCGTCATTGTCACAGCCACGGCTCAGATGGAGAGTTGCCTCGTGGGCCACGACTCAGTCGTCAGCCACCAAATGGACGTCACCCCACCGCACCCATTAATTCAGCTCCTCCCGCATCCTTCCACTGCAAGATTCCTCTGTTGCCACTGCTCGCCATCATGGCCATGAGTCAGCAGAAATGATAGCAGTTGGATCGTGCTCGCCAGTCCCCTCCACTCCACCTGCTTCTAGTTCCATAGCAGCCTCCAGATCAACATGAAGCTTATCATCGATGGAGACAGCAGCCACCAGCGAGTGGCCGTGAACTAATGAGCTCTGTTGAGAAACAAAAAGGTAGGAAAATGTTCTAGCTCCCAGTTTTCTTCAAGGAAAAATAGTTGATGCAAAACAATTCAAAAACTTGAGCCATACACCTCAGCGCCGCAGCCGATGCCTGCACCCAGTGTGACCCCTATCAAAACAGAGTCTTATGGAACACCAATGGATCACTCCATCTCCTAGTATGCCTGAGATCTGTGTGCTCAAACCTTACCCCTGAGATTAGTTCAAAACTAGGTTGAAGCTAGCTCCATCTCTCTCCTTGGGCGTACGAGTTGCCACTGCTACATCTAATTACATGACGTCAATACCAAAGCATTTTTACCTACATGCAAAAAAATTATAAACAATAATGGCACCACCACCACAAAGAAGCTCTTCTGATCAATCAACAAATTTTAAGGCGACGATATATATAAGTAGCGACAGCATGCAGGGCTGAACAGAAAACAGTCTAAAGCTCATGGAAGGCAACATGCAAGTATGAAACAGAGGACATCGAAGTGTGAAATCCCCCTCCCCACCAAAGGTTAACAGCATTGATGTATCATAGCTATGACTGAACCTGAAAACAGACATAACGTAAAAGAGTTGAATCCCTTAGTTCAGATCCTAACTGACAACATCAGCGAGAATGTTACATAGTACAGACCCTAACAAACAAGTTACTTTGCTTAACTTCCATTCCTATTTGGCTTCTACATTCCTCCTGGCATCCTAAGTTCCATTGCCTTAGTGTAGTTGCTTCGTCGATGGCCCTCAACACCATAGTTTTTGCATCTACTAGGCTTCTGAGGCTGCTTTGGATGTCGCCATGGTCTGGACAAGATGTTCGCTTGTGTGCTTGCCTACGGCATATGGTGCAAAATTTGGTCCTCTTGCTAAGTCCTTCATATGGAGATTTTTCCCTACTCGCCGATAGCTGACCCATCTCCTTCATTTTCGGTGGTGACAGAAGCCCGTCCAAGCAGTTGCTTGTCCTTGACATCAAGACAGTCTCTCCAAAATCAGCCATAGCTTGCTGCCCACTGTGGTTCTGTTCTCTTACTACTAATAGTGGGTTTGATTGGTTCACCACAGCTCCCTTGTCTGCAAGCCTATCCTCCAGACCAAGACCATCTCTAATTTCTGCGTACGACAACATTACTAACAAATTCGACTTGAAGAGGTCCATCAACCGATTGTACACTTCCACACTGGTGTCACCAAGCCTGACCAGCTCCATCGCATGCATGTACATGGTGAAGTGCATGTACACGTACGGGTTGTTCTGCATACCATCTTTCTGATATTGTGCTAAGTGTGCAACAGTATGTCCCGAGCATCCTTCATCCACCTCTTCACGATGCTTCGCTGGTATTTCTTTGGCCCAAATGAAATCTAGCACATGTGACAGAAAAGCCACAACTCAGCACTGAATCAGGAAATCCATCATTCAACCATAAATGAATCAAAATGAACAACCGGCAATCAATAAGCACAAACTTTCAACACATGGCTGCAAAGTAGGCCCATGTGTGCATATTGTCTGCACTCACAGTCGAATTCATTTCCTCCGTCAAGCATAGTTACCTTGTATGGTACTCTACACCGCTTCTCCCTCTTTTTTGCTTCGCTATGGATTGCAACATATGTCTTGTGTTTCTCGATCTCTTCCACCTGATAAGCTTCACATTCGTACAATATATGACCATACTGCTCAAACATGGCCCTTGTATATATCTTGCTAGCATGCCTCTCCGCTGCCAGGTTTTCTCTCATGAGTAGCCTTCCCTGTATTTCTCATCAGCCAACATCGCTCTAAAGTAAACTTTTATATGCAACGAGTGGCACAAATATACAAAATAGATTTTCAAGATAACACTTACAATTCGTGTTCTTTTTGTTGGGGGTCGTAGCAGAAATTTAAAATTTTCTACGCATCACCAAGATCAATCTATGGAGTAATATAGCAACGAGGGGAACGCGGATGAAGGAGTCGTACTCGCAGCGATTCAGATCGCGGTTGATTCCGATCTAAGCGCCGAACAACGGCACCTCCGCGTTCAACACATGTGCAGCCCGGTGACGTCTCCCACGCCTTGATCCAGCAAGGGGAGAAGGAGAGGTTGGGGAAGACTCCATCCAGCAGCAGCACGACGGCGTGGTGGTGAAGGAGGAGCGTGGCAATCCTGCAGGGCTTCGCCAAGCACGCCGGGAGAGGAGGACTTGGGAGAGGGGGAGGGCTGCACCAGAACTTGGGTGCGGCTGCCCTTCCACCCCCCACTTATATATAGGGGCAAGGGAGAGGGGGGGCCGGCCCCCTCAGATCTAATCTGAGGAGGGGGCGGCGGCCAGGGGGGTTGCCTTGCCCCCCAAGGCAAGGGGGGCACCCCCCTTTTAGGGTTCCCCCAAACCCTAGGCGCATGGGCCCTAGGGGGGAGGCGCCCAGCCCACTAAGGGGCTGGTCCCTCTCCACACACAGAGCATCGGGCCCTCCGTGGCAGGTGGACCCTCCCGGTGGACCCCCGAAACCCCTTCGGTGGTCCCGGTACAATACCGGTAACCCCCCGAATTATTCCGGTGACCGTATGATGACTTCCCATATATAAATCTTTACCTCCGGACCATTCCGGAACTCCTCGTGACGTCCGGGGTCTCATCTGGGACTCTGAATAACATTCGGTAACCGCGTACATCTATTCCCTATAACCCTAGCATCATCGAACCTTAAGTGTGTAGACCCTACGGGCTCGGGAGTCATGCAGACATGGCCGAGACAACTCTCCGGTTAATAACCAACAGCGGGATCTGGATACCCATGTTGGATCCCACATGCTCCATGATGATCTCATCGGATGAACCACGATGTCAAGGATTCAATCAATCCCGTATATAATTCCCTTTGTCTATCGGTACGATACTTGCCCGAGATTCGATCGTCGGTATCCCGATACCTTGTTCAATCTCGTTACCGGCAAGTCTCTTTACTCGTTCCGTAACACATCATCCCATTATCAACTCCTTGGTCACATTGTGCACATTATGATGATGTCCTACCGAGTGGGCCCAGAGATACCTCTTCGTTACATGGAGTGACAAATCCCAGTATCGATTCGTGCCAACCCAACAGACACTTTCGGAGATACCCGTAGTGCACCTTTATAGCCAGCCAGTTACGTTGTGACGTTTGGCACACCCAAAGCACTCCTACGGTATCCAGGAGTTGCACAATCTCATGGTCTAAGGAAATGATACTTGACATTAGAAAAGCTTTAGCATACGAACTACACGATCTTGTGTTAGGCTTAGGATTGGGTCGTGTCCATCACATCATTCTCCTAATGATGTGATCCCGTTATCAACGACATCCAATGTCCATGGTCAGGAAACCGTAACCATCTATTGATCAACGAGCTGGTCAACTAGAGGCTTACTAGGGACATGGTGTTGTCTATGTATCCACACATGTATCTGAGTTTCCTATCAATACAATTCTAGCATGGATAATAAACGATTATCATGAACTTATTGACTCTAGGGCATATTTCCAACAGTCTCCCACTTGCACTAGAGTCAATAATCTAGTTCACATCGCCATGTGATTAACACTCACAGGTCACATCGCCATGTGACCAACATCCAAAGAGTTTACTAGACTCAATAATCTAGTTCACACCACTATGTGATTAACACTCAATGAGTTCTGGGTTTGATCATGTTATGCTTGTGAGAGAGGTTGTAGTCAACGGGTCTGCAATATTCAGATCCCTATGTATTTCACAAAACTTTATGTCATATCATAGATGCTGCTACCACGTTCCACTTGGAGCTATTCCAAATTGTTGCTCCATTCTACGTATTCGGTATCTCTACTCAGAGCTATCCGGATAGGTGTTAAGCTTGCATCGACGTAACTCTTTACGTCGAACTCTTTATCACCTCCATAACCGAGAAACATTTCCTTATTCCTCTAAGGATAATTTTGACCGCTATCTGGTGATCTATTCCTAGATCACCTTTGTACCCTCTTGCCAGACATGTGGCAAGGCACACATCTGGTGCGGTACTCAGCATGGCATACCGTATAGAGCCTATGACAAAAGCATAGGGGACGACCTTCGTCCTTCCTCTTTCTTCTGCCGTGGTCAGTCTTTGAGTCTTACTCAACTTCACACCTTATAACTCAGGTAAGAATCCCTTCATGGACTGATCTATTTTGAACTCCTTCAAAATCATGTCAAGGTGTGCGTTCTTTGAAAGTATCATCAGGCGTCTTGATCTATCTCTATAGATCTTGATGCCCAATATGTAAGCAGCTTTATCCAGGTCTTCCTTTGAAAATCACTCTTCAAACAACCGTTTATGCTTTCCAGAAATTCTACATTATTTTGGATCAACAATATGTCATCCACATATACTTATCAGAAATGTTGTAGTGCTCCCACTCACTTTCTTGTAAATACAAGTTTCTAGCAAACATTGTATAAACCTAAAAGCTTTGATCACTCCATCAAAGCATACATTCTGACTCCGAGATGCTTGCTCTAGTCCATAGAAGGATTGCTGGAGCCAGCATACCTTTTAGCATCCTTAGGATCGACAAAACTTTGATTGTATCACATACAACTCTTTCTTACAAAAACTGGTAAGAAAACTTGTTTTTGACATCCATCTGTCAGATTTCATAATCAAAAAATACAGCTAATGCTAACATGATTCCGACGGACTTAAGCATCGCTACAGGTGAGAAATTCTCATCGTAGTCAACTCCTTGAACTTGTGAAAAGACTCTTTCCCACAAGTCGAGCTTTATAGACGGTAACATTACCGCCCACGTCCGTCTTCTTCTTAAAGATCCATTTATCTCAATGGCTTGCCGATCATCGGGCAAGTCCACCAAAGTCCATACTTTGTTCTGATACATGGATCCTATCTCGGATTTCATGGCTTCTAACCATTTGTCAGAATACGGGCCCACCACCGCTTCTCCATAGCTCGTAGGTTCATTGTTGTCTAACAACATGATATTTAAGACAGGATCACCATACCACTCAGGAGTAGTACATATCCTTGTCGACCTACGAGGTTCGATAGCAACTTGATCTGAAGCTTCATGATCACTATCATTAACTTCCTCTTCAACCGACATAGGCGCCACAGAAACATCTTTCTGTGTTGCACCACTTTCTGGTTGAAGTAGAGGTTCAACAACCTCATCAAGTTCTATCTTCCTCCCACTCAATTCTTTCAAGAGAAACTCCTTCTCGAGAAAGGACCCGTTCTTAGCGACAAACAATTTGCCCTCGGATCTGAGATAGAAGGTATACCCAACTGTCACCTTTGGGTATCCTATGAAGATGTGTTTGTCCGCTTTTGGGTTCGAGCTTCTCCGGCTGAAGCCTTAAGCATCGCAGCCCCAAACATTAAGAAACGACAACTTTGGTTTCTTGCCAAACCAATGTTTATACGACGTCGTATCAATGGACTTATATGGTGTCCCATCTAAAGTGAATGCTGTTGTCTCTAATGCATAACCTCAAAATAATAGCGGTAGATCGGTAAGAGACATCATAGATCGCACCATATCTCATAAGGTTCGATTATGACGTCCGGACACACCATTACCCTGTGGTGTTCCAGGTGGCTTCAACTGTGAAACAATTCCACAATGTCTTAAGTGATTGCCAAACTCATAACTCAGAAATTCTCATCGATCAGATCGTAGGAATTTGATCTTCTTGTTATGATGGTTCTTAACTTCACTCTGAAATCGCTTGAACTTTTCAAATGTTTCAGACTTGTGCTTCATTAAGTAAATATACCTATATCTACTCAAATCGTCAGTGAAGATGAGAAAATAGTGATATCCACCGCACGCTTCAATTCTCATTGGATCACACGCATCAGCATGTATGATTTCCAACAAGTCACTTGCCCGTTTCATTGTACCTGAAAATGGGGTCTTAGTCATCCTGCCCATGAGGCATGGCTCGCATGTGTCAAGCGATTCAAAATCAAGTGACTCCAAACATCCATTGACACGGAGTTTCTTCATGCATCTTACGCCAATATGACCTAAGCGGCAGTGCCACAAGAAAGTGGTACTATCTACATTTTTGGCGTGAACATGTGTATTACCACGACCGAGATTCACTGAACCATTCACATAGGGTGCATGACCATGAAAGGTATTATTCATGTAAATAGAATAACCATTATTCGCTAACTTAAATGAATAACCGTATTGCAATGGACATGATCTAATCATATTCATGCTCAACGTAGACACCTGATAACATTTATCTAGGTTCAATACTAATCCTGAAGGCAGATGGTGCGTGCGATGGTGATCTCATCAACTTTGGAAACACTTCCAACACACATCGTCACCTCGCCCTTAGCCAGTCTCCGTTTAGTCCGTAGCTTTTGCTTCAAGTCACCAATAATAGCAACTGAACCGGTATCCAATACCCAGGTGCTACCAGGAGTACTAGTGAGGTACACATTAGTAACACGTATATACTTTGTTGAAGTTGCCAGCCTTCTTATCTACCATGCATTTGGGTTATTCCGCTACCAGTGACCGTTCCCCTTACAATAGAAGCACTTAGTCTCGGGTTTGGGTTCAACCTTGGGATCCTTCACTGGAGCGGCAACTGGTTTGCCATCCATGAAGTTTCCCTTCTAGCCCTTGTCGTTCTTGAAACCAGTGGTCTTGTTAAACCATCAACACTTGATGCTCCTTCTTGATTTCTACCTTTTGCGGTCTTAAGCACCGCGAACAGCTCCGGGATCAACTCCATCCCTTGCATGTCATAGTTCATCACGAAGATCTAGTAGCTTAGTGATAGTGGCTAGAGAACTCTATCAATCACTATCTTATCTGGAAGTTTAACTCCCACTTGATTTAAGTGATTGTAGCACCCAGACATTCTGAGCACATGCTCACTAGCTGAGCTATTCTCCTCCATCTTGTTGGCAAAAGAACTTGTCAGGGGTCTCATACCTCTCAACACGGGCATGAGCCTGAAATCCCAATTTCAGCTCTTGGAACATCTCATATGTCTTATGGCGTTCAAAACGTCATTGGAATCCCGATTCTAAGCCGTAAAGTATGGTGCACTAAACTATCAAGTAGTCATCAGGATGTGTCTGTCAGGTGTTCACAACATCCACAGACGACGTTGTAGGGGTTTGCACATCGAGCGGTGCATCAAAGACGTAAGCCTTCTGTGTAGCAGTGAGGACACTCCTCGGACTACGGACCCAGTCCACATCATTGCTTACAATATCTTTCAACTTAATCTTTCTCTAGGAACGTATTGAAACAGGGAGCTACAACGTGAGCTATTTATCTACAACATATTTGCAAAGACAATTTAGACTATGTTCATGATAATCAAGTTCATCTAATCAAATTATTTAATGAACTCCCACTCAGATAGACATCCCTCTAGTCATCTAAGTGATACATGATCCGTGTCAACTAGGCCATGTCCGATCATCACGTGAGAAGGACTAGTCATCATCGGTGAACATCTTCATGTTGATCATATCTTCTATACGACTCATGTTCGACCTTTCGGTCTTCCGTGTTCCGAGGCCATGTCTATACATGCTAGGCTCGTCAAGTTAACCTAAGTGTATTGCGTGTGTAAATCTGGCTTACACCCGTTGTATTCGAACGTTAGAATCTATCACACCCGATCATCACGTGGTGCTTCGAAACAACGAACCTTCGCAACGGTGCACAATTAGGGGGAACACTTTCTTGAAATTATTGTGAGGGATCATCTTATTTAAGCTACCATCGTTCTAAGCAAATAAGATGTAAAACATGGTAAACATCACATGCAATCAAATAGTGACATGATATGGCCAATATCATTTTGCTCCTTTTTGATCTCCATCTTCGGGGCGCCATGATCATCATCGTCACCAACATGACACCATGATCTCCATCATCGTGTCTTCATGAAGTCATCTCGTCAACTATTACTTCTACTACTATGGCTAACGGTTTAGCAATAAAGTAATGTAATTACATGACGTTTAAGTTAACACGCATGTCATAAATAAATTAAGACAACTCCTATGGCTCCTGCCGGTTGTCATACTCATCGACATGCAAGTCGTGATTCCTATTACAAGAACATGATCAATCTCATACATCACATATATCATTCATCACATCCTTTTGGCCATATCACATCACAAGGCATATGCTGCAAAAACAAGTTAGACGTCCTCTAATTGTTGTTGCAAATTTTTATGTGGCTGCTATAGGTTTCTAGCAAGAACGTTTCTTACCTACGCCAAAACCACAACGTGATATGCAAATTTCTATTTACCCTTCATAAGGACCCTTTTCATCGAATCCGATCCAACTAAAGTGGGAGAGATAGAGACCCGCTAGCCACCTTATGCAACTAGTGCATGTCAGTCGGCGGAACCTGTCTCACGTAAGAGTACGTGTAAGGTCGGTCTGGGCCGCTTCATCCCACGATGCCGCCGAATCAAGATAAGACTAGTAACGACAAGTAAATTGACAAAATCGACGCCCACAACAACTAGTGTTCTACTCATGCATAGAAACTACGCATAGACCTAGCTCTCATACCACTGTTGGGGATCGTAGCAGAAATTTAAAATTTTCTACGCATCACCAAGATCAATCTATGGTGTAATCTAGCAACAAGGGGAAGGGGAGTGCATCTACATACCCTTGTAGATCGCTAAGCGGAAGCGTTGCAAGAACGCAGATGAAGGAGTCGTACTCGCAGCGATTCAGATCACGGTTGATTCCGATCTAAGCGCCGAACAACGGCACCTCCGCGTTCAACACACGTGCATCCCGGTGACGTCTCCCACGCCTTGATCCAGCAAGGGGATAAGGAGAGGTTGGGGAAGACTCCATCCAGCAGCAGCACAACGGCGTGGTGGTGAAGGAGGAGCGTGGCAATCCTGCAGGGCTTCGCCAAGCACTGCGGGAGAGGAGGAGGACTTGGGAGAGGGGGAGGGCTGTGCCAGAACTTGGGTGCGGCTACCCTCCCACCCCCCACATATATATAGGGGCAAGGGAGAGGGGGCCCGGCCCCCTCAGATCTAATCTGAGGAGGGGGCGACGGCCAGGGGGGTTGCCTTGCCCCCCAAGGCAAGGGGGGCGCCCCCCTTTTAGAGTTCCCCCAAACCCTAGGTGCATGGGCCCTAGGGGGGAGGGGCCCAGCCCACTAAGGGGCTGGTCCCTCTCCACACACAGCCCATAGGGCCCTCCAGGGTAGGTGGACCCTCCCGGTGGACCCCCGGAACCCCTTCGGTGGTCCCGGTACAATACCGGTAACCCCCCAAATTATTCCGGTGACCGTATGATGACTTCCCATATATAAATCTTTACCTCCGGACCATTCTGGAACTCCTCATGACGTCCGGGATCTCATCCGGGACTCTGAATAACATTCGGTAACCACGCACATCTATTCCCTATAACCCTAGCGTCATCGAACCTTAAGTGTGTAGACCCTACGGGCTCGGGAGTCATGCAGACATGGCCGAGACAACTCTCCGGTCAATAACCAACAACGGGATCTGGATACCCATGTTGGCTCCCACATGCTCCACGATGATCTCATCGGATGAACCACGATGCCAAGGATTCAATCAATCCCATATACAATTCCCTTTGTCTATCGGTATGATAATTGCCTGAGATTCGATCGTCGGTATCCCGATACCTTGTTCAATCTCGTTACCGGCAAGTCTCTTTACTCGTTCCGTAACACATCATCCCGTGATCAACTCCTTGGTCACATTGTGCACATTATGATGAAGTCCTATCGAGTGGGCCTAGAGATACCTCTCCGTTACACGGAGTGACAAATCCCAGTCTCGATTCGTCCCAACCCAACAGACACTTTAGGAGATACCCGTAGTGCACCTTTGTAGCCACCCAGTTACGTTGTGACGTTTGGCACACCCAAAGCACTCCTACGGTATCCGGGAGTTGCACAATCTCATGGTCAAAGGAAATGATACTTGACATTAGAAAAGCTTTAGCATACGAACTACACGATCTTGTGCTAGGCTTAGGATTGGGTCTTGTCCATCACATCATTCTCCTAATGATGTGATCCCGTTATCAACGACATCCAATGTCCATGGTCAGGAAACCGTAACCATCTATTGATCAACGAGCTAGTCAACTAGAGGCTTACTAGGGACATGGTGTTGTCTATGTATCCACACATGTATCTGAGTTTCCTATCAATACAATTCTAGCATGGATAATAAATGATTATCATGAACAAGGAAATATAATAATAAGCAATTTATTATTGCCTCTAGGGCATATTTCCAACACTTTTCTCTTCATAATTCTCCGCTGATTCATGATCTGTCGAATGTTATGACATCCCCAAAGAAGGAGTACTGCAGCCTGCTGCGCCCACTTGGCCACATCAGATTCTTGATCCTACCATCACTGTACGCTTGGACCCTGTATGTGAAGTGTGGATCTTTAGCTCAATCTCCACAAACACGTCCATCGTCTTCTTTACATCATCATCCACTTGGTCATTGTTTATCTTGCCACATAGATTACCCAAAGACCTCTTTGTGAATGGAATGTTTTCCCTCGACCTAGAGAAGCCTCCTATGATACTGTACTCCTTAGGGAGGTTGACATTTTTCTGCCTTAACTGCTTCACAAGATCCCTGGTGTAAACATCTATGTGCTTGTGTGATGGCCAGTGGGTTATCTCACCAAAGTTAGGGGAAAGAGACTAGTTGTGCGTATCTCTATGCTCCGCAATATACCAACCATTGTCTTCTCTGCTCGCAGAAGCCTTATAAGAGCAGGACATTCGCATCGGCAAGACCTTGTTTTCTCAACACCAGCTTTCCCCTGCAAAAAATTTACCAAATTTCGTCGGTTAGTAATTCTTGACAACCTTATCAACTCAATTGATTCATTGAAGTAGTACCTAGAAGCAAAAACTCGTACTCACAGTGCACCCACAAACTATTTCCTGCATGCATTTTGTCCTCTCCATGTTCAGCTAGCTCTTATCGTATCGAATGCCAAAAGGCCTTCTCCCATGAGTACAAATTCTAGAAGTCATATGCCTCACCCACCGAGTCAAATGTAGAGCCAATAACTAATGTAATCACATTATCAGCTGGGTTCCCAACAAAGCTCCCGACAGCCTTCTCAAATGCATTGACGCGGATTTGGGCAAGGTGCTCTGCTAGGTGCTGCAGCTCCAATCGTCAACCTTGCCAAAGTAGGCAACTATGAAATTAGTTTCCAAGGTTTCAACCATCATATCATGCTAACTAAGTGCATCTTATGCCCTAGTTCTTCTAATCCAGCGGTCAATTTTTTTAAACTCACCCTAAATTTTTTAATTCCTGCAGAAATATGATTTTCTTTCCTATTCTGTCATAATACATACACTAATTGAGCAAAACAATGACTCATTTTATCCTGCTCTAAATTGAATGCATGACCAAATACATCACTAACCTTTTGTTCCACCCAGGGGCTCAGGGATTCATCTTTCCAGTTGACAGCTCTGAAGCCGGGGGAGAGCTCTCCCTCCTTTCCGCCGCCACGTCAGCGACCGCCAAGATCTGGGTGCTCGCGCTGCCATCCGCTAGTGCCAGCTCCCCCGCACCCTGTTCCGCCACAGTCCATCTCTCATCGTCGGTGCCTGCTCCACCACACCCTGCTCCGGCAGTTGCTGCTCCGGCACAGGAGGTGGCACCATACTGTCGCCTACCTCCTCCAGGAAAGTGGATCTGTTCGCTGAGGAACCAAATCCATCTCAACCACTAAATCCAGATCACTAATCCAGGGACTAAACCACGTGAAAAAGAAGGATTTACATACTCGCGTATGGACTACATCAAGAACTCCAAGGCCGGTCGCCACTTGCTGGCCTTCTGTGATGGCCTGGCTTATTAGGGATGATAGACTACTCATATCAATAAGGAATTCCTTCTTTTCTGGGAGCCCATTCGGACAGAACTCCAAAGTTAAGCGTGCTCAGCTTGGAGTAGTGTCAGGATGGGTGACCGACTGGGAAGTTGCTCCTGGGTGCGCATGAGTGAGGACAAAGTGCACAGAAAAGACTAGTATTGATCTGTGGGGCCAGTCTAGATCCCGCCAGGAGTAACGATCACCGGCGGGTGTGTCCGGGGCGTTACAAGTTGGTATCAGAGCCGACCCTCGCGGTTAAACGAATGGTTGCGGACAGGTGCGCAGTCATGTTGTTCATGACGTTTGTGACCCATCGTGGCACACGGCATGGCACATGTACTAGACTGGAAGCACAGACGTATGTGCCAAGAGGGAACGTTCCTGTGGCCCAACGAGGACGTCGGTTCCTCTAAGTGGGATAGAACTCCAAAGTTAAGTGTGCTCAGCTTGGAGTAGTTTCAGGATGGGTGACCGACCGGGAATTTGCTCCCGGGTGCGCATGAGTGAGGACAAAGTGCGCAGAAAAGACTAGTATTGATCTGTGGGGCCAGTCTAGATCCCGCCAGGAGTAACGATCAATGGCGGGTGTGTCCGGGGCATTACATGCACTTTGCCATGCCATGCATATTTAAACCGGACATGCATCATACTTGATTGTGCATCATGCCATGTTTATGTGATGGTTGTTTACTATGTTGCTTGCTTCTTTCCGGGTTGCTTCTCTCGTTAGCTTCGGTTTCGTTCCGGAGTTGTGAGGATCCGTTCGACTCCGTCCGTTTGTCTTCTTCATGGACTCGTTCTTCTTCCTTATGGGATTTCAGGCAAGATGGCCATACCCTCGAAATCACTTCTATCTTTGCTTGCTAGTTGTTCGTTTTATCGCTATATCACGCTACCTACCACTTGTTATATCATGCCTCACATATTGCCATGTCAAGCCTCTAACCCACCTTCCTAGCAAACCGTTGTTTGGCTATGTTATCGCTTTTGCTCAGCCCCTCTTATAGCATTGCTAGTTGCAGGTGAAGCTGAAGTTTGTTCCATGTTGGAACATGGATATGTTCGGATATCACAATATCACTTATTTAATTAATGCATCTATATACTTGGTAAAGGGTGGAAGGCTCGGCCTTATGCCTGGTGTTTTGTTCCACTCTTGCCGCCTTAGTTTCCTTCATACCGGTGTTATGTTCCTTGATTTTGCGTTCCTTACGCGGTTGGGTGTTATGGGAACCCCTTGACAGTTCGCTTTGAATAAAACTCCTCCAGCAAGGCCCAACCTTGGTTTTAACATTTGCCACCTAAGCCTTTTTCCCTTGGGTTCTGCAGACTCAAGGGTCATCTTTATTTTAACCACCGGGCTAGTGCTCCTATGAGTGGTTGTCCAAACTAGGCGATGTCCGTCGCCCCCTGGGCAACCAGGATCTATGCCAACCCGACGTCTTGCCCATCCGGTGTGCCCTGAGAACGAGATATGTGCAGCTCCTATCAGGATTTGTCGGCACATTCGGGCGGCCTTGCTGGTCTTGTTTTACCATTGTCGAAATGTCTTGTAACCGGAATTCCGAGACTGATCAGGTGTTCCCGAGAGAAGGAATATCCTTCGTTGACCGTGAGAGCTTGTGATGGGTTAAGTTGGGACACCCCTGCAGGGTTTGAACTTTCGAAAGTTGTGCCCGCGGTTATGGGCAGATGGGAATTTGTTAATGTCTGGTTGTAGAGAACTTGACACTTGACTTAATTAAAATGCATCAACCGCGTGTGTAGCCGTGATGGTCTCTTTTCGGCGGAGTCTGAGAAGTGAACACGGTTCTTGTGTTATGGTTGTGCATAAGTAGTTTCAGGATCACTTCTTGATCACTTCTAGTTTCACGACCGTTGTGTTGCTTCTCTTCCCGCTCTTATTTGCGTATGTTAGCCACCATATATGATTAGTCTTGCTGTAGCTCCACCTCATTACCCTATCCTACCCTTAAGCTTAAATAGTCTTGATCTCGCGGGTGTGAGATTACTGAGTCCTCATGGCTCACAGATACTTCCAAATAGTTACAGGTGTCGAGGATATGAGTGCAGGTGACGCAACCCAGCTCAAGTGGGAGCTCGATTAAGATCTTGTTCGTTGTTTTGTTTCGTTTCCTGTTGATCAGTAGTGGAGCCCAGTTGGGACAATCGGGGATCTAGCATTTGGGGTTGTCTTTCTTTTATTTTGGTTCCATAGTCGGACCTTGATTGTACTCTGGATGATGTATGTTTAACTTATATTTGTGCGAAGTGGCGATTGTAAGCCAACTCTTTATCCCTTTCTTATTCAGTACATGGGATTGTGTGAAGATTACCCCTCTTGCGACAAACCTACCATGCGACTATGCCTCTAAGTCGTGCCCCGACACGTGGGAGATATAGCCGCATTGTGGGTGTTACAAGTTGGTAATCAGAGCCTTCTCCGACTTAGGAGCCCCCTGCTTGATCGAATCGCTGATGTTGTTGAGTCTAGAACAAAATGTTTTGAGTCTTAGGATTATATATATATATATATCAGACAGTAGGATTCTTTTTACTCCTCAGTCCCTTCGTCGCTCTGGTGAGGCCTCCTAACATAGAAGTTTTGACTCTTCTCTCCTCAAATTTCACGAAAAAAATTATGATCACGGGGTATCTTGGAATCGTTCCGATGGTTTTGTGACGAGAACATTGTTCTTGGTGCCTCCTGACATTTAGGGGTTGTGGCAGTGTCCCGGGGAGTTGAGCTCCAAGGTGTTTTTGTCACAATTTTATCGTTGCAGTTCTGGAATACCTGAGCGCGCCGACATCGAAAATCTCTTTTATGAAGTTGTTGGTGAGATAACCTCGACGCCACCCAGTACTGGGCGGGAGTTCGGGAGTACTGCCATAACTCGTATAATGGATGCTTTTCGAAGGTTCAGGTACACGATTTCCGAAGGTTTCTTGGTTATGTGTTGAAGAATGGATACAGCTGGATGTAGGAATTGTTAGTTTGGGTGAGATATTATGCTTCCCTGTATCCCCAACACCTGATTGCATAACCAGAAAGTTTCGGGAGTTTTATAGGTGGGAATTCAAGTATCACATAGGATATCCTTCCAACAAACACATGATACGATGGGGTCTCTCATATTTGTCGGGTGGTAGGTGCGACATATGCCAACGGGTGGCTTATCATTGTGGGAGCCAGTAAGACGTTGCCGGTGCCTGGAAGCGGGATGAGGCGAAGACATGCACGCCGGCGAATCTTACCCAGCTTCGGGGCTCTCCGAGGAGATAACACCCCTACTGCTGCTCTGCGGGGTCTCCGCATGATCACTAGATGAACGAGTGGCTACAAGATGCTCCTTGAGCTGTTTTGCGAGAGGAAGAAGAAGGGCACGGCTTGCTCTCCTCTCCTCTCTATGTGGTGTCTAAAACTAGCTCTGATCAACCCTTTGCATGGGTGCCCCGGGGGGTTTATATAGGCTCACCCCCCGGGGGTACAATGGTAATCCGGCTGGGCATGGGCCCCAGCCGTCTGTGTCTACGCTCGCCGGCTTCTGCGCCGGCTGCTGGGGCCCTCCGGCTGGTGGGTCCCACCGGCTGCCGGCTCCTTGGTCGACAGGCAGACCCCACTGTCCAGGGCCTTGTCAGTGGCTGGTTACTGTTGCCTCAACCTGGTGACGAGGGCTTCGCCGAGGTGGGCGTGGCTACAGTGCCGCCGCCCGGCGGGCGATCGCTGTAGCCTCACCGCGTCTTGTCTCCTTAATGGGGCGTCTCCTTCGAGGGAGGAGGCAAGCCGGCCGTGGGGAGCCGGCCCCGTCTCGGGCCGACTGGGGGAGGCCTGGCCGCCTTCGGGTGTCTCTCTGCCTGAAGGGGCCCACCGCCCATGGGCCGCGCTGGCAGCCCGTCGTGGGTGACATCAGGGTCAACATGGCAACAGTGCCGTGCCGTACGGGTCATGGCCACCCCGTACGGCGCACTGTGCCAGGCGTGCTCCGGGATTCGGGGGTGGCAGGCTTTACTGTAGCCACGCCCCGTCACATCGCCGTCATGTGGATGTAGACTTCGAGGGTACGATCTTGACCACTTTGTGGGAGCCGGCCTCTTGGAGTCGGCCTTCTCGTGGCCGGCTTCTTGGATCCGGCCCTCCCGCGGCTTTCTTCATGAGGGCTAAAGCCAGGCCGCCTTCCGATAGTCGGCCTGGGAGACAGCCGGCAAGGGGAAGGCGGCCCCACGTCTTGGATTCTTGAGGGCCGGATCGACTCATAATTTTTTCAGAAGGGCCAGGGGGAGCCGGCTAGGCTACCCATGGTCATTTACTCCGACAGTAGTCCCCGAAGCTGATCGAGCTTCGAGGCTGGCAAAGGGATGAGAAGCTTGGTCAGCTTCCTATCCTGAGGAGCCGGCTTTGCTTATGCGCGCCGTCTTCGGAAAGCTCCGTTTCTTGTAGGCAGGAACGTGGGTTGGCTTGCGAGCTGACCGCGCGCCATCCCGCGGGCCACGTGGCAAGGAAAACCTGCCAATGCACGCGCACGATGGGACGCCACCGCAGGCTTGGGCCCGCCACTCCTAGGCCTCGGCCCGAGCGCGAATCTCCTGCGGCCCACAACGGACCGCTCGCCTTCTCGTGGCGGTTTTATTACGCCATCAAGGCACAATAATCGCGGGACGTGGGGGAGTGGGCGCAGTTGATCCCACGTTCCCCCACACCATGCCTCCTCGGCTCCGCCACGCGGGTCTATAAATAGGGGGAGGAGGGGAGCGGCAGAGGCTCGCACGCTCTCCCTCGCTCTGCCCCTTCTCGCCTTCCTTCTTCTTCTTCGCCGCCGCAGCGACCCATTGCCGCGCCGCGCCGCCGTCGGACCTCTTGGTTCCTTTGGTCCCGCCGTAGCGGGGTCGTGCGCGTCTCCGCCGTCGCATCGTCTTGTTCCTCGCCGCGTCGTTCCCATGGCGTTGTCAAGCTCGTGGGATGGCTCCAACGTCCATGAGGACCACGTTGAGTTGCTCCGCCGGACGCGGCGTTTGCCGGGCGAGAACTACGTGCGGGTTCGTCAGGCGCCGGTGAGGGAGATTTCGCCGACACCGGAGGTGGGCGAGCGGATTCCTTTGAGCTTTTCTTGAATTTTACCACCTCCAGCCGCATCACCTCACGCCCAACGCGGTGATGCTGCTGTCGGCTTTCGTCACCTTGTGCGAGGGCTTTCTTGGGGTTCTCCCCACTCTCGAGCTCTGGGGAGAATTCTTCCAGAGCAAGCTCGGCACCGTTGTCGCGGGCGTGCCCGCCCCCTGCGGAGCCTTCATTGCCATGAGGCGGACGGGCGAGAACAATCCGTTCCCGCCCATCCCGCTGATCCAGTCGGTGAAGCTCTGGCAGATGTCCTATTTTTACGTGAAGAACGTCGCCCAGCAAGGCAACTACGTCAACCTGCCGGCTTATGTAGCCGGCCCGCCGGCTGGGAGGCAACCGTCGTGGAGCTACCGGGCCAGGTCGTTGTCTTAGGCCGGGAACGCAGCCGTCTCCCGGCTCCGGGTGATGATCCAGTCTGAGGGCCTGATCGGAGCCGACCTGGTGGCCGCCTTCGTGGAGCACCGAGTACTTCCGCTCCAAGGCCGGCCTAACATGATTTGCCAGATGAGCGGCCGCTTCGACCCGTGCCGGCTGAGCACCAGGGAGATGCCTCATGCCGAGGTGTCTTACATGGTGAACTACATCTCCAACTGCAAGCTCGCCGAGGATTGGCGATACGGCAAGGGGCCGTATTCTCGCGCCAACCCTCCGCCTGCCGTAAGTTTTTCTTCTTTTTTCGTAGCCAGCCTCATGATGGCCGACTTCTGATCAATTTGTTTGCCCTTAGCAGAACCCTCTTCTTCCGCCGACGGCCGGGGCCGCAGGGGTAGAGCGCCAGCTCCTCCCCGACCACACGGTGGACGACGGCGATGATCCGGACCTGGGAGCGGCCGCCATGGAAGATGCCATCATGGGGAAAGGCGACGAGGCAAGAGGCGCGGGGCTCGGGGCCGGCCTCGAGGACTGGGCGGATGATGACGAGGTCGAAGCCGCCCCGCACCGCTAGCCGGCGCTTGATCATCAAGGCGCGGGCCCGTTTCTGCACGCCGGCTGCCCGCCGCGTCGACCTTCTTCGGCAGCCGGCCGAAGAAATCCAAGGGTTCCACGGCGGCGACCAAGCGGGATGAGGCGGCCGTGAAGGCGGCCCACTTCCGCAAGGCGGTGAAACAGCCGCAGGCGATCTCGGCGTAAGTCGTCAAATGTCTTGTATATTTTTTTGTTGACCTTTTCGATTGAGGCTCTTCTAAACCTTTCTTTGCTCGCCGGGCAGGGCACCGCTTTCCCTCGAGCGAGGTCCTGGCGGCTCCGTAGTCGGGCCGACTGGAGGGTCCTCAGGCTCCCGCCGCGTGGATCCCCGCGCCGACCTCATGGAAGCCACGGAGCGGAACGCACGGGAGGAGCGGGAGGCGGCGGAGCGAAGGACCGCCCAGGCGGCAAAGGAGCAGGCCGACGCGGCGGCCAAGGCCCGGGCGGAGGCGGCAGCCGCGGAGATGGAGGCGGAGGCCTCGCACAACCAGCCTCCGCTGCTCGTCTTTTCCCTCCGCGCTGTGGCCCCCGACATCCCCGTGCCCCCGTCGGAGGAGGTTGACCAAGACCCGCCGGTGATGGAGAGGAGGGAGGACCACGTGGTCTTCGTGGAGGAGGCGCCGCAGACGGCGCCGACTGGAACGGGCCAAAGCGGCCAACCAGCCGCGGCGCCAGAGCAGCCGGCCGGGGGCGAGCCGGAGGCAGGGGCCGGCCTCGAGGTGCAGCCGGCATTTCTCCGGCACGCAGGGGGAGCTACCTCCGCGTCGGAAACGCACAGAGCTGCGGGCGCCAGCCAGACGGCGGAGGCCCTGGAGGCGGCCAGCGCCAGCATGTCCGACTGGACGCCCAGCAGGGGGACGGCCGAGGTGACCACGGCGGCCCAGGAGGTCCGGAGCCGGCTTCAAGCCCAGGCCGCCTCGCTGCAGCGGTATACCCAAGAGTTCCTCGTGACGCGGGCCATCATCCGGGTGAGCCCTCTGTCCTTGGTTGTTTTGCTTTTTTGATTTCTTCCATGGGGGCGCGTCAGCGCACCCACTGGGTGTAGTCCCCGAGTTCCGAGTCGGCTGCTGAGCAGGCGGCTTGGAACTTACTAGGTCCTGACAGCTATCTTATTCTTGCATCCTGTCTGATCTTCCAGGAATACCATAACCTCCACGCTGCTGCCTTCAACTCCCAGGCTCAGGAGCTGGGTCGGAAAACCGAGGACCTGACCAACAGCCGGAGTGCGTGCTTTGTCTCGTTCATCTCCTGTGGGGGCACGTCAGCGCACCCACTGGGTGTAGTCCCCGAGATTCGGGCCGACTGCTGAGCAGTCGGGTTGGATCTTCCCTAACGACTTCTTCCTTATTGATTTTTCCTTTGTCTTCATGCTTGCAGGAGCCAACGCCGACTTGAGGGGGTAGCTCAGCAGGGCCTAGGCCGCCCTTCGCGCCAAAGAAGCCGAGTACAACGCCTTGGTCCTGGAGCGTGACCGCCTGGCCAAGAAGTTGACCGACCAGGAGGAGAGCCACAAGGCGGCCCTGAAGAAGGCGCAGGACAGCGAGGACGCCCTCAAAGCTGAGTTCGAGACCGAAGCGGCGGGCTGGGCTGAGCCAAAACAAGCGCTGAGCGAGGGCTTCGGCCAGATTGAGGATCTGATCGATGGTAAGCCGCCTTTCTCACTCCTTGCTTGCCCCTTGCCCCCTGATTTGTGTTCTGACTTGTGCTGCTTTTTGTTCTTTGTGCAGACTACTTCCCCGGCTACTCCGTCTTCGCCACCCAGACCATCGAGGCCCACTGCGAGGCGCGCCGGCAGGCGGGGGCTGAAATCGCGCCGGACGCGAGCCAGACGCTTGAGGAGCAACTCTTGGCGGTCCAAGCCCGGCTGCAGCTGGCTCACCGCATGCTCCGCCACCTCCAGCGCGCCGGGGCGCAGGTGTTGGCCGCCCTCTGGCCAGGCGAAACGATTCCCCGCACCCCGAGTCGGACTGCCGATTGGCTGGAGGTTGCGGTTGGCCGCTTCGAGGCCTGGAAGGCATCGGCGGCCCGGCTTGGAGCTGGGCGGGCGCTGGAGTTCGTCCGAGCCTGGTATCCCGGGCTGAACCTGGACCAGCTGCGCACCTGGCGGCTGGAGGCCGACGAGGAGATGGAGGAGGTGCGGCCGGCTATTACTCAGCGTGCCTCGACGATCGCCGAGTGCACTGACATCAGCGTCTTTGCTCCTGAAATAAATGACGACGGCGTTGCCCAGCCGAAGGAATGGTTGGGCTGGACCCGGCAGCGGGTGAGGACTCGGTGGAGGAGATCGCTTCCAGCGATGAAGGTGAAGACGACGAAGGAGAGGAAGGCAAAGACGTCGAGCCGGCCGGTGAAGCGGCCAGCCAGCCCCAGCCTGACCGTGCCTCCAGCAACGAGGTGCGTGCTAGCGCGCCCTCTGCGGGAGGTGGTGATCATGCCGAGGTTCGCCAGCCGGCCACTCCTCCAGCCAGCACTGCCGTCTCTACCGACCTTCCCGACTCGCCAGTCGCTCCCTTGGCTTAGTCTGCCGTCCTTGCTTTTCCTGCTTGTTACTCTTTGAACAATTTTTGTTAAACTTGCGCAGTTCCACCCACTGGAGGTGTATTCAAACTATGTTGAATGCTGGCCTTTCGAAGGCCTTTTGTGTAAATATGATCGTGTGTGTGTTTGGCTTCCATTCGTGTATGCTTTTTATCTTTAGGCTGTTTCCTTTGCCGCCTTCCCCTAGCTGCTGCCTTACCAACCGGCAGTTGCTCTGCAGCCTGTGGCTAAGGAAGAACTTGGCTATATTTATTATTATTTTTGGGGAAGGCGATCACTCGAGCTTTCTTAGATTGAAGCGAGGTGAATGGAAGCCGGCCGGCCAGCTACTCTGGTAGTCGGTCGGTGGTGGGAGAAAAACCAGCTTTTGTTATATTAGTCAGTTAGTCCCTAGCCGTTTTTCGTGTGGGTGTCCTTTCCTGCCTTTAACTCTTGCCAGCCGGACAGCCGGTTCTTCGAACTGCGACTTTTGGCAAGAGAAGGACTGGGTGCCGGCACACTACTTGTCTGACGGCGGGTGGGACTTCTAATATAACTCAAGGCGGCCAGTCCCCGGGCCGACTAGTCGAACCCGGTGCCGGACGAAAAAAGTGAATGTACTGACATGATCATAAGCATGATACTCTTCATTTATAGATAAAAGATGGCAGTCCCCGAGCTCTCCTCGGGGGGCCTATTGTCTCGTACTTAGTACAAAAGTTAGCGTGATACATACTGCATTTCAACTATAAAATCTTCGGAGGAGGTTGGCGTTCCATGGTCGTTCCGACTCTTTGCCGGAGTCGTCTCTCTTTCGTGCCTTCGGCTTCTGTGCATCGATCAGGTAGTAGGAGTCATTTCCCAGCGCTCTGCTGATGACGAAGGGGCCTTCCCAAGGGGCCGAGAGCTTGTGCTGGCCGGCTGTTCGCTGGATCAGCCGGAGCACGAGGTCGCCTTCCTGGAAAGATCTTGGTTTGACCTTCCGGCTGTGGTAGCGGCGCAAGCTCTGCTGGTAGAAGGCGGACCGGCTGAGGGCTAACAGCCGGCTTTCTTCCAGCAGGTCGACGCCGTCTTCTCGTGCTTCCTTGGCCTCCGCCTCTGTGTACATGGTTACCCGAGGCGAGTCGAACTCGATGTCGGTTGGGATGACCGCCTCGGCACCATACACGAGGAAGAAAGGAGTGAAGCCGATTGACTTGTTTGGGGTAGTGCGCAGACTCTAGAGGACGGCCGGCAGCTCATCGAGCCAACAGCCGGCCAAACGTTCCAGTGGTACGACCAGTAGGGGCTTGATGCCGGAAAGGATGAGGCCGTTGGATCGCTCGACTTGGCCATTTGACTGCGGGTGGGCAACGGACGCTAAGTCCAACCGGATGCCCTGCGTCACACAAAAACGTGCCAATGCTCCCTTGGCGAAATTCGTGCCGTTGTCGGTGATGATGCTATGTGGCACGCCATAGCGAGTTGTTATATCTGCGATGAATGTCACGACAGTCGGCCCATTCAGCTTCTTGATCGGCTTGGCCTCAATCCATTTGGTGAATTTGTCCACGGCGACAAGCAGGTGTGTCATGCCGCCGCGCACCGTCTTGAATGGGCCCACCATGTCCAGTCCCCAAACAGCGAAGGGCCAAGTGAGAGGAATGGTCTTGAGTGCCGAAGCCAGCATGTGTTGCCTGGAGCTGAAGACTTGGCACCCTTTGCAATGTTTAACTAACTCCTTGGCGTCATCCAAAGCAGTCGGCCAAAAGAACCCATGGCGGAAAGCTTTGGCAACGAGCGATCTTGAGGCCGCATGGTGGCCGCATTCTCCTTGGTGGATGTCTCTGAGGATTGCAATGCCCTTCTCTTGCTCGACGCATCGCTGGAAGACTCCAGTGACACTGCGCCTGACGAGCTCTCTGTTGACGATTGTGTATGCTCCGGCTCGGCGTTGGACTTGTCTTGCCTCTGTTTTGTCAGCCGGTAGATCTTCGTTTATTAGGAAGTTGAGGATGGACTGAGCCCATGATGGAGCTGCGACTTCTTCTATTGCCAACACGGCTACTGCGACCAGGGCGGGCGGGCTGGGTGGTGAAATGCTGGAGTCGGCCGCCGCCTGTTGCGTTGGTGCAGTCCCCGGGCCGACTACCGCAGTCCCCGAGCCGGGTGTGGCAGTCCCCGGGACGGGCGTAACTACGGAAGTCCCCGAGCCGCTTACTGACGTCCCCGGGCCGACTATCGAGGTCCCCGGGTCACCTGCTTGGTTCTTCGAGCTGGACCCGACCGCGTCGGGGTCAGGCGGCACGAAGATGGAATCGGATTCTGGAGACGTCTTGATAGACGGCTTGAGGAGGCGTTGCAGAGAGACACCGGTTGGTATTGCCTGCCGAGTGGAGCCTATTCGGGCCAGGGTATCAGCTGGCTCGTTGTCGGCTCGCGGTACGTGGAGGAACTCGCATCCTTCAAAGTACCCGTTGATCTGCTGAACGAGGAAGCGGTAGCTTGCCATATTTGCGTCCTTGGCATCCCAGTCGCTGGATGATTGCTGGACTACCAAGTCCGAGTCGCCGTAACATAGGATCCGGCGTATGCCGAGCTCTTTGGCAAGCCGGAGCCCGTGTATGAGCGCCTCGTACTCGGCCACGTTGTTGGAGGCGGCAAAGTGAATTTGCAGCGTGTATCTAAGCTTGTCGCCTTTGGGAGAGGTGAGGATGACGCCAGCTCCCAAGCCGGTGCGCATCTTGGACCCGTCGAAGTGCATGCGCCAATGAGTGGAGTGGGGAGCTGGCGGTAGGTACTGGGTCTCGGCCCAGTCGACGAGGAAGTCGGCCAATCCTTGGGACTTGATGGCGGTGCGAGGCTGGTAGAAGATCGTGTAGGGGGCCAGCTCGATGGCCCATTTCGCCACCCGGCCGGATGCATCCCGGCTGCCTATGATCTCGGCAAGCGGGGCGGTGCATACGGCCGTGATGGGGTGCTCTTGGAAGTAGGGCTTCAGCTTCTTGGCGGCGAAGTACACGCCATAGCACATCTTCTGGTAGTGCGGGTAGTTCTGCTTCGAGGTAGACAGCACCTCGCTCAAATAGTACACCGGCCTCTGGACCGGCTGGGCTCGGCCCTCTTCTGGGCGCTGGACTAGGATGACGGTGCTGACCACCCGGCTGGTTGCAGCAATGTAGAGGAGCATGGGCTCTTTCTCAGTCGGCGCCGCCAGGACAGGCGGCGTGGCCAGCATCTTCTTCAGCTCGTGAAAAGCTTGGTCGGCTTGGTCATTCCACTCGAAGTGAGTGGTCTTCTTCATGAGGCGGTAGAGGGGGAGAGCTTTCTCTCCGAGCTGGCTGATGAAGCGGTTCAGGGAGGCCAAGCACCCGGTGAACTTCTGGACGTCTCGAAGTTTGGTGGGAATCGCCATTCTCTCAATGGCCTTGATCTTTACTGGGTTGCATTCGATGCCGCGTTCAGAGACCAGGAAGCCTAGGAGCTGGCCGGCTGGCACTCCGAACACGCATTTCTCAGGGTTGAGCTTGATCTGGAACCGGCGCAGGTTCTCAAATGTTTCCTTGAGGTCCTCCAACAAGGTGTCGCGCTTCTCCGTCTTCACCACAATGTCGTCTACGTAGACGTGGGCATTTCTGCCGAGCTGCCTGAGGAGGCATTTCTGCATGCAACGCTGAAAAGTGGCACCGGCATTTCTTAAGCCGAATGTCATGGTCAGGTAGCAGAATGCTCCGAATGGCGTGATGAAGGCAGTCTTCAGGCGGTCAGTCGGATCTAGCTTTATCTGGTGGTATCCTGAGTAAGCATCCAAGAAACTCAATAGCTCGCATCCGTCCGTGGAGTCTATCACTTGATCAATCCTTGGCAGGGCAAAGGGATCTTTGGGGCAGGCCTTGTTGAGGCTCGTGTAGTCTATGCACATGCGCCACTTGTTGTTTTTCTTTAGCACGAGGACCGGGGTGGCGAGCCACTCTGGAAAGAAAACCTCCATAATGAAGCCGGCTGCCAGAAGCCGGGCTATCTCCTCTCCCACAATCCTTCTTTTCTCCTCCGACAGTCGGCGAAGGGGTTGTTTGACTGGTTTTGCGCCTTCTCGGACATGCAGCTTGTGCTCGGCGAATTCCTTCGGAACACCCGACATGTCCTTAGGGGACCATGCAAAGATATCCCGATTCTCACGGAGGAAGTCGGCGAGCTCGCCTTCCTATTTGCTGTTTAGGTTTGCCCCGATGATGGCAAACCTTTCTGGATGCTCGGGGTCAAGAGGTATCTTCTTCGTCTCCTTGGCCGGCTGGAAAGATCCTTGGGCATCACACTCCTTGGGATCGAGGGACTGGGCCGGCTGTTTGCTGGCCATGGCCACGATTCGGTCCAACATCTTCTTTTCTTTGGCAATCACAAGGGACTCGGCCAGCCGGCTGCTGGCTGCAGCACACTCGGAGGATTTCTTGTAATCACCGGTTACGGTGAGGATGCCCTTGGCGCTCGACATCTTCATTTTGAGGTAAGCATAGTGGGGAACAGCCATGAACCTGGCCAAGGCAGGACGGCCAAGCAATGCATGGTAGGGGCTCTCCAAGTCCACCACTTCAAACCAGATCGCTTCTCGGCGGAAATGATCCTTGTCCCCAAAGAGTACATCAATCTTGATCTTGCCAATGGGGGCGCAGGATAGGCCAGGTACAATGCCATGGAACACAGTCCGAGTAGGCATGAGTTGCTTCGTCTTGATGTTCAGCTTCTCCAGGGTGTCACGGTACAGGATGTTGATGCTGCTCCCGCCGTCTATCAGCACTCGGGAGAAACGGGTGGCGCGTCTGTCCATTGCAAGGGTGGCATCCAAAACCAACGCATAAGAGCCGGGTGATGGCATCACCTTTGGGTGGTCGGCCCGGCTCCAGCCGATAGGCTTTTCTGACCAGTGCATGTGCTTGGCGGGGTTGGCAGCGACCACGTTGACTTCTTGGTGCTCTCCGCGTCTGCTACGCCGGCCTTCGGGCTGGCTTGTAAAGACGATGTAGGCGGCATGCTCGTCGGGGAACTCATCGTGCACAGCTCCGACTGCTGGCCGAGCGGTCGGCAGCTGCGGAGCCGGAGGCGGCAGACCAGCAGGCGGAGGTGGCGCGAGCCCTTCGCCTTTGGAGATTCGGGTGAGCCAATGGCATTTCCGGGTTGTGTGGTTGGACGGCTTCGCGCCGCTGTGGAACTTGCACGGGGCGTCGAGAGTTTGCTCATAGGAAGAAGGCCGGCTGCCAAGCCGGCCTGCCGCCCTTCTGTTTCTTGGGCGCGGGCCGCCCTTCGGGCCACTCGTCTTCGACTATGGCCACCTGCTGACTGGTGGAGAGTGGCACGGGGCCCTTGCGCTTGTGGTCGTTCTGGTACGGGCGTCGGCCGGAGTCCCCAGCCGGCGTCTTGGGCGCCGGGTTGACTACCTTCCCGGATGCGTCTACCCGGAGCTCAGTCTTCATTGAGGTGTCGGCGGTGGCGTACTTGTCCGCTATGACCAGAAGCTCGTCGAGGGTAGTCGGCTCATCGCAGAGGAGCTTGTGCTTGAGGAGGGTGCCTTCTCGGCACCCGGCAGTGAAGTAGTCTATGGCTTGCACCTCGTGCACCCCTTCACAAGAGTTGCGGAGCTCGGCCCAATGCGTGAGGTCGTCGCGAGTGGACTCGGCAGGGCCTTGTACGCACAAGGAGAGCTGTCTGGGCTTGGGAGCCCGCTTGTAGGTGCTGGTGAAGTTGCAGACGAAGGCTTCTGTGAAGTCTAGCCAGCTGTTGATGCTGTAGGGCCTGAGGCTATTGAGCCAGGTCCGCGCCGTGCCTTGCAGCATGAGGGGCACGTACTTCACGGCAACGCGCCTGTTGCCGTTTGCTATGCAAACCGCTGTGGAGTAGTCGATCAACCAATCTTCTGGCTTCACGGAGCCGTTGTACTTGGGCGTGTCTCTTGGGAGCGAGAACCCTTTGGGGAAAGGCTCGTCGCAGATGCGGGGGCCGAAGCAAGGCGGGCCGACATCATCTTCTTCTTCTAGCGCCAGGGATCGCGCTAGGCGGTCGATGCAATGGCGGGCGTCGTTCTCGCCGACTCCTTCACAGAGACCTGGTCGGCTGCTGAGAGTCGGATGTGTGACAGGCGGTGGGGTGGGATATCTCTCCCCGCGAGGCGGAGGCGGAGGCAGATTGCCCCGCCGCTCCACGACCCAGGGACAGCCTTCTGCGTCTCGCTCGATGGAGGTCCGGGTTCGGCCTCGGCTGGCAGCCGGCTCCTTCTCGTGTCGCGCGCGGGTTTTACCCGCAGTCGGCGTCCGGGACGTCGCGCCGAGCTCTCGGCGTGGGGGAGGGCTTTCCGCGCGGGCATCGGCTTCGTGCCGCTGTGCGGCTGCATCGATTAGTTGCTGGATGCGCCTGGTCATGTGGGGGAGTTCTTCGGCCCCCAGTCCGTCTAGCTCGTCTACGGCCGCCTGGGCGGCGCGCAGGTTCTCGAGTGGAGTGGCGTAGACTAGGCGGTCGACTCCTAGCGTGTCGGCGAGGGTAGCGCCGTGCTGTCTGACAACGCCGGCTCGGCTCGGCCCGCCTGGGGGCGGCGTGCCAAAGGCGGCGCGGTTGGCTTCGCGCTGGTGGGCCTCGGTGAGACGTCTCATGGAAGCCAACTTCCGGCCCTCCGCGAGGAGGGCGAGGCGGCGAGCCTCCAGTGCTTCGGTGTCGGCATCGGCCGGGAGGGGGATGGACAAGTCATGGACCGCTGCCTGCGGGGCGTCGATGGCGTTTTCGCCAGAAGCGCCGCCGTGGCCGATGACCATCACCTCGGTGGTGGCGCCATCGCAGCCATCGGCCCGGGGAAGAGGGTCGTTGTAGATAGCGACGTCGGTGGGGAAAGTGTCGAGCGAGGCCGTGTCGGAGTCGACAGGCATCGGCGTGGAGCTGGCCGAGGAGGTTGAGGAGGTGGTCGGTGCCCGCGTCAGAGGCGAGCTCGTCGGAGATGAGGGCCTTGTCAAGGAGATCGGCGAGGCTGCTCGCTGCACAGACGTTGGCGACGCCTTGCAGCGCGTCGTGGCAAGCGCCATCGGGCGTGCCGGGCTGGCTACGCTCGCTGGGGAGGAAGAGGGTTCCCGTCCAGAACAGGTCTCCGGACGACGGTGCACCTGGCCCCACGATGGGCGCCAAATGTCGGGTGGTAGGTGCGACAAATGCCAACGGGTGGCTTATCATTGTGGGAGCCAGTAAGACGTCGCCGGTGCCTGGAAGCGGGATGAGGCGAAGACATGCACGCCGGCGAATCTTACCCAGCTTCGGGGCTCTCCGAGGAGATAACACCCCTACTGCTGCTCTGCGGGGTCTCCACATGATCACTAGATGAACGAGTGGCTACAAGATGCTCCTTGAGCTGTTTTGCGAGAGGAAGAAGAAGGGCACGGCTTGCTCTCCTCTCCTCTCTATGTGGTGTCTAAAACTAGCTCTGATCAACCCTTTGCATGGGTGCCCCGGGGGGTTTATATAGGCTCACCCCCCGAGGGTACAATGGTAATCCGGCTGGGCGTGGGCCCCAGCCATCTGTGTCTACGCTTGCCGGCTTCTGTGCCGGCTGCTGGGGCCCGCCGGCTGGTGGGTCCCGCTGGCTGCCGGCTCCTTGGTCGACAGGCAGACCCCACTGTCTAGGGCCTTGTCAGTGGCTGGTTACTGTTGCCTCAACCTGGTGATGAGGGCTTCGCCGAGGTGGGCGTGGCTACAGTGCCGCCGCCCGGCGGGCGATCGCTGTAGCCTCACCACGTCTTTTTCTCCTTAATGGGCGTCTCCTTCGAGGGAGGAGGCAAGCCAGCTGTGGGGAGCCGGCCCCTTCTCGGGCCGACTGGGGGAGGCCTGGCCGCCTTCGGGTGTCTCTCTGCCTGAAGGGGCCCACCGCCCGTGGGCCACGCTGGCAGCCCGTCGTGGGTGACATCAGGGTCAACATGGCAACAGTGCCGCGCCGGACGGGTCACGGCCACCCCGTACGGCGCACTGTGCCAGGCGTGCTCCGGGATTCGGGGGTGACAGGCTTTACTGTAGCCACGCCCCGTCACATCGCCGTCATGTGGATGCAGACTTCGAGGGTACGATCTTGACCACTTTGTGGGAGCCGGCCTCTTGGAGTCGGCCTTCTCGTGGCCGGCTTCTTGGAGCCGGCCCTCCCGCGGCTTTCTTCATGAGGGCTAAAGCCGGGCCGCCTTCCGATAGTCGGCCTGGGAGACAGCCGGCAAGGGGAAGGCGGCCCCACGTCTTGGATTCTTGAGGGCCATCGGCTCATAATTTTTTCAGAAGGGTCAAGGGGAGCCGGCTAGGCTACCCGTGGTCATTTACTCCGACAATATGTTTGTTTTTGGCTTATTCTGCAAGCCAATCCTTTGTTTTTGTTTTTGTTGTGGTATTCGAGTTGCTTCAATGTCAAGTGTTGATTCCATACCTTTCCTAAGTGGTGTTTTCATATTTCTATGTGAACACCAATCTCTCTTGATCATCGAGGTTGTCATGTCAATTCTTTCCAACCGGTGTGATTCTCTTCTAGCTGATCCTATCATTTTTCCCATCCGCAAGATCAACTCAAAGTCTTCTCAACGTTGTTTGTTTCATTCGTCCCAAGTTTTCTTTGTTTTTCCCGCCCTCCCACCCTTTTATTCAAGGACTCATATATCTTAATCAAGTATCCATCTTATTGATGGGAAGCCTCTTCATTCTTTTCCGTCAATGTTCTTATCCGGTGATTCTCAGGAAGATACTAACGGAGCTTCATGCTATCATTCTTCGCTCTCTTTTCTTTTCCGATGGATTCAATTCAAGCTTTGGTTTTGAGCATAGTCCTTTCATTTGTCCAATGCTTTCTCATGCCGGTGCACCTCTTAATCATCCACTTATCGCTTTTCATTTGTTCCAGAGTGCTGAAGATATCTCAGAAGATTCGTGTTTCCACTCTGCATTCTTTCAAGCTCTTTCGAGGATGTTATCTCATTGAAGCCATTTAATTCAACCGGTGCAATCTCCCTTTCAAGTAATATTTTCAACAGAGTTTCTTTTGAGTGGGCCCTAACCCACAGGTCTTTTCCCAGGATCTTACGTGACTCTTCTAATTTTCTCGGAGCTATTCTCAAATCTTCTAAAGTTTAACGTAAGAATGAGTTATCATCAGTCAAATGTCTTTCTCCCAGATCTTTCAAATTCTTGTCATCATTGGTTCATCATTTCTAGTCTTCATTGTTCCGGAGTGGCTCATCAATTGTCATGGTGGTTTCTCATCGTCATTCTCAACATTTGAAGACTGAAGAAGAGTTTTCCCTCCAAATCTTATCCGTTCTCTCAAGACTCATGGTTCTAGCTTCATGCCAACCTCTCATAATTGTTTAAGATTGTGAGAATTGTTTTCACCCATTCGGAGCAATTCAGGTGTCTTTTCAGTTTGATTATGCGGAGCCCATCATCTCATAATTATTCATTCCAACTTTTAGTTATTGTTCTTCAAATCTTACTGGTGCATCATTCAAATATTCTCTAATCAGTTCGTGATCTCTTCGTTCTCTTGTATCAAATTCCCTCAAGTATCTTTGTTCATTTTCTATTTATCCCAGGTGTTCCTTTGTCTTTTCTTCATTCATTTTCAATTCTCATGGTGGTTCGTTCAAGATTTCTCTTCCTTCATTATAGTATCAACTCTTTCGTTCTTTCAAATCCTACCGACGATTCGTTGAAGACCTTCCCAAGTTTGCACTATATCTCTCTTAATCTTTTCTATGGGAATAAGTAGTATGCCAAATCCATTGTGTGTCATCAATTTAATTGATGAAGGATAAGCATAATGGAATTCTTATTCTTGTTTCATCGAGTAAATTCAATTCCTATTCCAGAGGTTCATAAAAATTCTTGGTTCAAGTGCTTCATACTTTTCCCGGAGTTCCAAGATCTCTCAACTATATCACCATGAAGATTCATATAATCATTGCAAGGCTTCAATCTTATTCTTTTCATCCTTCAATTCTTTTGGATCATCCTTTTATTACTGGAGTTCTTCATGGAGGCTCTACATGGTTGTTCGTCAAGGATTCATTTCATTCTTCAATTGTTCTTCAAGATTTCTCTCGGAGTTATGATCCGCCAAGCTATACTCTCAAATAAACATGGTGCTCAACACATGTCTTGTTTTGAGGAGTTCAAGCATTCTTCATATTGCATTCCGAAGTGCAATTCTTTCTACCTTATCTTTTGAGATGGTGTTATGTCATTGTTGACAATTTCACTTCATGTTTCATGATTCATAATTTGTCCGTAATGACATATTTTAAACTCATCATTTTCAATTCGTTCATGAGTTCCTTTGCAACCCATCAATCTCTTCATTGGAGTTATATTGGGTCATATTTCACCTAAAGCTTTCCCTAGGGATTGTTGCTATTATGGTGCTCATAAATTACCCAAGATCTGCATCTATCCTCCCGATGAAATAAGTTTCTCGTATCCTTGTTCATATCAATCCAATTTATTGTTTTCGTTAGTG
Source organism: Triticum urartu (assembly GCF_003073215.2). Taxonomy (NCBI): domain Eukaryota; kingdom Viridiplantae; phylum Streptophyta; class Magnoliopsida; order Poales; family Poaceae; genus Triticum; species Triticum urartu. The sequence goes on from NC_053024.1 coordinate 607,902,152, forward strand.
GAAGAATTTCACCTCAATTTTGAGATGCTATTCATAAGCCCACTATAAGCTTATTCGTTTCGTTGTTGGTTTTCCAACAACTCTGTATAACCTTCTTGGAAGGGTACTTTCCAAGCTCAATTGTGGTAGAAGCTGGCATTTTCTTCTCCATTCTGTTATTCCAATGATCTATCTTCTATTCTTTCTTCCGGAGGCTTTGTGATGTTGCTCCCTTCACTCATCATCTCGAATTGTGAGGACCGTGTTCTTTTCATGCTTGTCCATTTAACCGGAGTGACATGCCCTCTTTTCAAGTTCTTCCCACTCTGTCAAGTTTTTGCCTCCCTTCTCAACCGGAGTGCTGTCTGAAATCTTTCTTACCCATTGTGCCATTCTTTAAATAGTTCTAGAGGAAGTGTGTTGTTGATTTCATCAAGTATCATCCAATCTTACCAAGTTCATATTCAATTCCTTTCATTTACAGTCGGAGTGCTGTCCAAATTATATCATTCTTATTCCTTCTCTATCTTGTTTTAACCGGAGTGTTGTGTCTATCATTCCTCTTCTAACCGGACTCTCATCCAAGTGCTTTCATTTTGCCAAGCTCATATTCTTTACCTTTCATTTTCCAACTGGAGTGTTGTCGTAATTGATCTTTATTGTTCATTGTACATCTCGTTTCAACCGGAGTGCTTGCATATACTTCTTGTCCATTGCAACCTTTTTTCTTATGTCTATCAACCTACAAGGTTCTAGTAAGGTTCCTTGTTCCTCTTTTCTAACGGAGTGTTTTCAACCTTGTTCACCATCATTGTATTCTTTCTTTCAAGTTTTCTACCTCTCAAGGTTCTTTGGTTTCACTCATTTGTCAAAGAAGCAACTTAGTTTTACCTTTTCCCCTTCCTCTTCTGTTTCCCCCGGTGCCATCCTAGATCTCGGGACGAGATCCTCTTGTAGTGGTGGAGTGTTGTGACGCCCCGAGACCGGCGGCCCAGATGCCTTCCATGTTTTCCGTGATTCGTCGTGTGAATTGTTTGGTTCGTTGCTTTCATTTTTGTATCATGTGCATTGCATCATGTCTTCTTGTACCTCTTCTTAAAACTCAACTAAATAAATTGCATGGATCTTCGGTCCATTTAAATTGAGGGAACTCACATGGTGATTTCTCTATATAACATATACTCCCAATATTTTAGGGAGCTATAAAAATTATATTCCAATAATTTGGAATCACCTATAAACACACTTGCAAATAATCACATGCCTTTTTCCGCTTCAAGTTTGGTCTCCAAACTTTGCCCTAAAATTCTTTCTTCACTTTCCGGAGCTCCACCAAAATTCTCAACATTTTTAGACACTTCTAAATCCTACTCTTTGTTCATATCTTTGAATTCAATTCTTGCAATTTTGCCACTCCATTTTTTCTGGAATCATACCCATTTTTGCGACTTCGGAAAAATAATCCGCGTGCCCAAATCCTTCCTCTAACCCTTTCTTTTCTCTCCTTTATTTCTTTGCAATTTTCTGTTTTTGAAAAGGTTTTTTTTAACTTAAGGGAGAGAGAGCCCAACAGCTAGTCCGACCTCTTGGACCTCCCAGGCCCAGCCTCCAGTGGCCCAAGGCGCAACCGCACCTAACCCTAGCCGCTCCCTAGCCCGATCCCTCGCTCTCCTCGATCTCTCCTCGTGCCGCCAGAGCCTCTGGCCCGATCCCCATCTCTCTCCCTCTCCTCGCTCGCCCACAGGAACCACACCCAGGGCCTCCAAGGGAGACGCCCGATCCCCTCATCCCCCTCCTGGCGCCGCTGCCAGGGCACCTCGCCTGACCCTACGCCACCTCGTCCCCGCCGCCAACTCTTCTCGTCGAAGGAGCAGCAGAAGGAGTGGAACACCACGTCGCCGCCCGCCTCCAAGTCTGCCGCCGCCGAGCGCCGCCCTGAACCTACCGCGGACACCTCTCCTTCCCCGCTCGTGCTCGAGGACCAAACACCTCCACCTTGCTCCAGCCAGCGTCGTCGCCAGCGCCTGCTCTACTCCGCCGCTCCTCTAATCTGCCTCCATCATGCTGGGGCCCTGCCTCTGTTTCCGGCCGCCCCCAGCGAGCAGCTCCGCCGGAGCCACGTCCGCTCACCGCCCCTCCCGGTCACCTTTTTCTTCTCTTCTCCTGCTGCTACGAGTACCATGTCCGCAAAACCCCGCTGCTCTCTTCTTCGCGACGGTTCCAAGCTCTCAGATCCTCCCATGGACACGACCTTTCTGCTCGGGAGCCGCACATTTGTTGCCTCCTCACGGGATCTCCTCTACCCCGCTGCTCTCCTCCTTGCCGAGGCTTCCTTCGGCCTTGTCCAAGTCCAGCGTCATGCTCATGTTCATGTGGCTATAACAGCCGCATCTCGGTAACACTTACATGATTGAGACCACCGATGCACCTATACCCCACAACGTTGCTCGCTGCACACCAAGTACCCTGGACCACAAAATTCGTCTACTGTCGTCTCCGGAATCGTCAAGTCCAGTGAAACGCCAAGTACTCCTACGCGCGAAGACGCCAAGACCGTTTTGGGTTTCACCAAGTACCATTCGGATGCGCCAAGTTCCTCCACCGATGACTCGAACGGCTACAAAATGTGAACCACTACCGTTGACCCATAAAGACCCCGTGGGCGTCAAGTTCCGTGTCGTGACCCCAAACCTCTACGAAAACGTTGTACGATGACTTCCGTGGCTGAAGACCCATGTACAAATACCGTCGCCGTGTACCACTACTCCACTACCATCGCGAGAACGACTACTTCCCTCTACGAACTTGACCCACTTCGAGAATACACCCTTGGAAGGTATAACCGCCGGAACGAAGTCGTGGTCCGTATGCATATGATGTGTTGTATGAGATGCTCATGGTTGCACCGTGTTCGAATTGATCCTTGCACGTTCCTCGTTTCCTTTCCATCATCATGTGGGACACCCGGATACCGGGATCACTCCCCACCATCTCATGCTTGTTCCACACATCCGCACACTTCTCTTTTGCATCGGTATCTCAATCGAATTACCGGTACCGACATGTTGCTGTGGCATCATTTTCGGATTCGTTACCGTGGCACCATTCCCGTTTCGCCGTTGTGCCCCCCTTTTGTTCCGCCATGGCGAAAAATGCTTCATAATATGCTCATGTCAACTTTTAAAAAAAATTGCATAAAACTTGCACATGTCATCCGCATCATGATAACGACATTTAAAATGTTTTAAATTGTTGTTTGCATTAATTTGCTAAATGCATATGGGGATTTACCGGATTTGTTGTTTGTTATGTCCGGCTCCATTTAAATTGTTTAGATAGTATAATTTTGTTATGCTTCACCTCTTGCCATGTTAATCAACATTAATATTGTTGAGTACCTAACCGGGAGTGAACTAAATAATTGATGTGGTGTTCCGTCAATATGCAACTCGTCGCATATTGGGCTCCACTTAACTTGTAGTTTTGTTTGTGCACTTTGCCATGCCATGCATATTTAAACCGGACATGCATCATACTTGATTGTGCATCATGCCATGTTTATGTGATGGTTGTTTACTGTGTTGCTTGCTTCTTTCCGGGTTGCTTCTCTCGTTAGCTTCGGTTTCGTTCCGGAATTGTGAGGATCTGTTCGACTCCGTCCGTTTGTCTTCTTCATGGACTCGTTCTTCTTCCTTGCGGGATTTCAGGCAAGATAACCATACCCTCGAAATCACTTCTATCTTTGCTTGCTAGTTGTTCGTTCTATCGCTATGTCGCGCTACCTACCACTTGTTATATCATGCCTGCCATATTGCCATGTCAAGCCTCTAACCCACCTTCCTAGCGAACCGTTGTTTGGCTATGTTATCGCTTTTGCTCAGCCCCTCTTATAGCGTTGCTATTTGCAGGTGAAGCTGAAGTTTGTTCCATGTTGGAACATGGATATGTTGGGATATCACAATATCTCTTATTTAATTAATGCATCTATATACTTGGTAAAGGGTGGAAAGCTCGGCCTTATGCCTGGTGTTTTGTTCCACTCTTGCCGCCTTAGTTTCCGTCATACCGGTGTTATGTTCCTTGATTTTGCATTCCTTACGCGGTTGGGTGTTATGGGAACCCCTTGACAGTTCACTTTGAATAAAACTCCTCCAGCAAGGCCCAACCTTGGTTTTAACATTTGCCACCTAAGCCTTTTTCCCTTGGGTTCTGCAGACTCAAGGGTCATCTTTATTTTAACCACCGGGCCAGTGCTCCTCTGAGTCTTGGTCCAAACTAGGCGATGTCCGGCGCCCCCTGGGCAACCAGGGTCTATGCCAACCCGTCGTCTTGCCCATCCGGTGTGCCCTGAGAACGAGAGATGTGCAGCTCCTATCAGGATTTGTCGGCACATTCGGGCGGCCTTGCTGGTTTTGTTTTACCATTGTCGAAATGTCTTGTAACCAGGAATCCGAGACTGATCGGGTGTTCCCGGGAGAAGGAATATCCTTCGTTGACCGTGAGAGCTTGTGATGGGTTAAGTTGGGACACCCCTGCAGGGTTTGAACTTTTGAAAGTTGTGCCCACGGTTATGGGCAGATGGGAATTTGTTAATGTCCAGTAGTAGAGAACTTGACACTTCACTTAATTAAAATGCATCAACCGCGTGTGTAGCCGTGATGGTCTCTTTTCGCCGGAGTCCGGGAAGTGAACACGGTTCTTTTGTTATGGTTGTGCGTAAGTAGTTTCAGGATCACTTCTTGATCACTTCTAGTTTCATGACCGTTGCATTGCTTCTCTTCTCGCTCTTATTTGCGTATGTTAGCCACCATATATGCTTAGTGCTTACTGCAGCTCCACCTCATTACCCTATCATACCCTTAAGCTTAAATAGTCTTGATCTCGCGGGTGTGAGATTGCTGAGTCCTCGTGGCTCACTGATACTTCCAAACAGTTGCAAGTACCGAGGATGCCAGTGCAGGTGACGCAACCCAGCTCAAGTGGGAGCTCAATGAAGATCTTGTTCGTTGTTTTGTTTCGTTTTCTATTGATCAGTAGTGGAGCCCAGTTGGGACGATCGGGGATCTAGCATTTGGGGTTGTCTTTCTTTTATTTTGGTTCCGTAGTCGGACCTTGATTATACTCTGGATGATGTATGTTTAACTTGTATTTGTGTGAAGTGGCGATTGTAAGCAAACTCTTTATCCCTTTCTTATTCAGTACATGGGATTGTGTGAAGATTACCCCTCTTGCGACAAACATACCATGCGGCTATGCCTCTAAGTCGTGCCCTGACACGTGGGAGATATAGCCGCATTGTGGGTGTTACATGTTCATCGGGAGGGGTGTGGCGTACCACAAAATGGGACTCCGCGGGATATTGTTCATCTCCACCGTCGACTGCCTCCACGGGCTACTATTCATCCACCGTCGACTTCCTCCACGGGCTCCTGTACATCCACCGTCGACCTCCTCCAGCCTCCACCTACGACTGTTCATCCATGGGCTCCTGTTCATCCAGCCTCCACCGCTCCTCTACCGGTTACTGTTCAACCAGCCCTCTCCACGGGGTCCTGTTCAACCACCCCTCCATGGGCTACTATTCATCTAGCCCTCCACCGGCTACTGTTCAACCAGCCCTCCATGGGTCCTGTTCATCCAGCCCTCCACTAGCTCGATCAATCGAGGTACTGTTCATCCAGCGGCAATGGCCTCTACTACCACGGGGTCCTGTTCATCCAACCCCCCATCGAGAACTATTCATCCAAACCCCCCAACAACGCTCACTGTTCATCAAGGGAAGGAGGCAGTAGTGTTCGATCAGCTTTAGTTAGCAGCTGTAGCGAAGGAATCCCTTGATCGGGTTCAGTTAACAGCCATCGATCGATCGCTCGGGTTTAGTAACGTGTAGGCTGCAGTGCAATCGCTCGGGTTTAGTTAGAGCCCAACGCCTCGCACCCACGCGCCTACGTGTATAAGAGAAACGCGCATCGCTCGGTCCCCGACCACCCACCGTAACCGGGAACTCCCCGATATTTTCCTTGCCCTCGCTTCTACCACGGCTTTCTCTGTCATGGACGGCCCAAAGAATGTCATGCAGCTGCGTCTGCGGCCCACCCAGGACGAAAAACCGATTTTCTGTCATGATTTTTTTGTCATAGAAGTAGGAGCCCACCACATCTATGATGATACCGGGTTTTGTCACAATTATCGTCATAGAAGTGCCATAAGCATGACAAAAAAATTCTTTCGGCCCAAAATGTCACGGATGTGTCTTTTTTTTGTAGTGATGTTGTTGTAGATAAATGGCCCGTGCTACTGTTCTGTTGAATTTTAATGTGTTCCTAGAGAAAGCTAAGTTGAAAGATGATGCTAGAAACTACACGGAGTGGGTCCGTAACTTGAGGATTATCCTCATTGATGCACAGAAGAATTACGTCCTGGAAGCACCGCTAGGTGCAAGACCCGCTGCAGGAGCAATGCCGGACATTATGAACGCCTGGCAGAGCAAAGCTGATGACTACTCGATAGTTCAGTGTGCCATGCTTTATGGCTTAGAACCGGGACTTCAACGACATTTTGAACGTCATGGAGCATATGAGATGTTCCAGGAGTTGAAGTTAATATTTCAAGAAAATGCCCGGATTGAGAGATATGAAGTCTCCAATAAGTTCTACAACTGCAAAATGGAGGAGAATAGTTGTGTCAGTGAACATATACTCAGAATGTCTGGGAACCACAATCACTTGACTCAGCTGGGAGTTAATCTTCTGGTTGATAGTGTCATTGACAGAGTTCTTCAATCACTGCCACCAAGCTACAAAAGCTTCATGATGAACTATAATATGTAAGGGATGGATAAGACAATTCCCGAGCTCTTCGCGATGCTAAAGGCTGCGGAGCTAGAAATCAAGAAGGAGCATCAAGTGTTGATGGTCAACAAGACCACTAGTTTCAAGAAAAAGGGCAAAGGGAAGAAGGGGAACTTCAAGAAGAACGGCAAGCAAGTTGCTGCTCAAGTAAAGAACCCCAAGTCTAGACCTAAGCCTGAGACTGAGTGCTTCTACTGCAAAGGGACTGGTCACAGGAAACGGAACTGTCCCAAGTATTTGGCGGATAAGAAGGATGACAAAGTGAAAGGTATATTTGATATACATGTTATTGATGTGTACCTTACTAATGCTCGTAGTAGCGCGTGGGTATTTCATACTGGTTCTGTTGCTCATATTTGCAACTCGAAACAGGGGCTACAGATTAAACGAAGATTGGTTAAGGACGAGGTGACGATGCGCGTGGGAAATGGTTCCAAAGTCGATGTGATTGTCGTCGGCACGCTACCTCTACATCTACCATCAGGATTAGTTTTAGACCTGATTAATTGTCATTTGGTGACAGCGTTAATCATGAACATTATATCTGGATCTTGTTTGATGCGACACGGTTATTCATTTAAATCAGAGAATAATGGTTGTTCTATTTATATGAGTAATATCTTTTATGGTCATGCACCCTTGGTGAGTGGTCTATATTTGTTGAATCTCGATTGTAGTGATACACATATTCATAATATTGAAGCCAAAAGATGCAAGGTTAATAATGATAGTGCAACTTATTTGTGGCACTCCCGTTTAGGTCATATTGGTGTAAAGCGCATGAACAAACTCCATGCTGATGGGCTTTTGGAATCACTTGATGCTTGAGAACCATGACTCATGGGCAAGATGACTAAGACTCCGTTCCCTGGAACAATGAAGTGAGCAACAGACTTGCTGGAAATAATACATATTGATGTATGTGGTCCAATGAGTGTTGATGCTTGCGGCGGGTATCGTTATTTTCTGACCTTCACAGATGATTTAAGCAGATATGGGTATATCTACTTGATGAAATTTCAGAGTGAAGTGGAAAATCATTGTAACAAGAAAATAAGGTTTCTACAATCTAATCGTGGAGGTGAATATTTGAGTTACGAGTTTGGTCTTCATTTGAAACAATGTGGAATAGTTTCGCAACTCACGCCACCCGGAACACCATAGAGTAATGGTGTGTCCGAGCGTCGTAACCTCACTTTATTAGATATGGTGCGATCTATGATGTCTCTTACTGATTCACCGCTATCGTTTTGGGGTTATGCTTTAGAGACGGGTGCATTCACGTTAAATAGGGCACCATCTAAATATGTTGAGACGACACCATATCACTGTGGTTTGGCAAGAAACCCAAGTTGCCGTTTCTTAAAGTTTGGGGTTACGATGCTTATGTGAAAAATCTTCAACCTGGTAAGCTCGAACCCAAATCGAAGAAATGTGTCTTCATAGGATACCCAAAGGAGACTGTTGGGTACACCTTCTATCACAAATTCGAAGGCAATATATTCGTTGCTAAGAATGGATCCTTTCTAGAGAAGGAGTTTCTCTCGAAAGAAGTGGGTGGGAGGAAAGTACAACTTTATGAGGTAATTGAACCTGATCCCTTATTGGAAAGTAGTTCATCACATAAATCAATTCCAGTGATTCCTACACCAATTAGTGAGGAAGCTAATGATGATGATCATGAAACTTCTGATCAAGTTACTACCGAACCTCGTAGAACAACCAGAGTAAGATCTGAACCAGAGTGGTACGGTAATCCTGTTCTGGAAGTCATGTTACTTGACCATGACGAACCTACGAACTATGAGGAAGAGATGATGAGCCCGGATTCCACGAAATGGCTTGAGGCCATGAAATCTGAGATGGGATCCATGAATGAGAACAGCGTGTGGACTTTGGTTGACTTGCACGATGATCGGCAAGCCATAGAGAATAAATGGATCTTCAAGAAGACTGATGCTGACGGTAATGTTACTGTCTACAAAGCTCCACTTGTTGCGAAAGGTTTTCGACAAGTTCAAGGAGTTGACTACGATGAGACCTTCTCACTCGTAGCGATGCTTAAGTCCGTTCGAATCATGTTAGCAATTGCCGCATTTTATGATTATGAAATTTGGCAAATGGATGTCAAAATTGCATTCCTTAATGGATATCTTAAAGAAGAGTTGTATATGATGCAACCAGAAGGTTTTGTCGATCCAAAAGGGTGCTAAGAAAGTGTGCAAGCTCCAGCGATCCATTTATGGACTGGTGCAAGCATCTCAGAGTTGGAATATATGCTTTGATAGTGTGATCAAAGCATATGGTTTTATATAGACTTTTGGAGAAGCCTGTGTTTACAAGAAAGTGAGTGGGAGCTCTGTAGCATTTCTGATATTATATGTAGATGACATATTGTTGATCAGAAATGATACTGAATTTCTGAATAGCATAAAAGGATACTTGAATAAGAATTTTTCAATGAAAGACCTCGGTGAAGCTGCTTATATATTGGGCATCAAGATCTATAGAGATAGATCAAGACGCTTAATTGGACTTTCACAAAGCACATACCTTGATAAAGTTTTGAAGAAGTTCAAAATGGATCAAGCAAAGAAAGGGTTCTTGCCTGTGTTACAAGGTGTGAAATTGAGTCAGACTCAATGCCCAACCACTGCTGAAGATAGAGAGAAAATGAAAGGCATTCCCTATGCATCAGCCATAGGTTCTATCATGTATGCAATGTTGTGTACCAGACCTGATGTGTGCCTTGCTATTAGTTTAGTAGGGAGGTACCAAAGTAATCCAGGAGTGGATCACTGGACAAGAGTCAAGAACATCTTGAAATACTTGAAAAGGACTAAGGATATGTTTCTCATTTATGGAGGTGACAAACACTACAAAAAAAGACACTTCCGTTATGATATGTGTTTGTCACAGTAGGTCACGTTTTCTGTCATGCATGTACATCCATGACGATTTTATGACAGAATCAAGATAGTCATACATGTGCTGTCGTAGAAGTGTTCCATGACATTACTAAAATTATCATCACAGAAGTGTCCACTTCCATGACGATAAATCGCGAGCTTTCATCAAGGGTGACCAACACGTGGCATCCACCATAACGGGACGCTGTTAAGCTATTGGGTCCGGTTTTGGATCCGATAACCCGCTAACAGGCACGACCAATGCCGATTTTCCACGTGTAAAATTCTCATTGGCTGACGGAACCACGTGTCGGCTCCGCGTTGGCACAGGTGTCACTCATCCAATGGGCGAGATGTGCCTATGATACATTGACACGTGGACCTACCCAAAAGTGGCCCATAAAGATTAAATGGGCCGGCCCAACTAAAGGCCCACAAATTTTAGCGGGCCATAATGGGTCGGCCCAACTAAAGGCCCACCAGATTTAGTGGGCCATAATGGGCCGGCCCAACTAAAGGCCCACAAGATTTTGCAGACCATAATGGGCCGGTGTAGCGACCCGACCTCAAACGGCCAAGCCTCTGTGTATCCGTGCCATCCCTGGATCGGTATGCTGGCACACACAGTACATCAATGTATATATCAAAGTTCAATCACATGTACAAATAACGTAAAACTGATATATACCTCATAAATCTCAGTGGAAACAGTTGAACGGGTGTGGAGTCCCATCAATGCCAACGGCAAGTTGAGTGTAGACCGTAACCCTACAACGTAACTCTTACTCGTCGTAGAAAATTCCTGCAACATAAGACGTTGCAGCCCTGTAGGTCAGTACATTGAATGTACTGGCAAGTCACATCATAAGAATAATGAACCTATTTGTACATGCAATTTTGCTGCTGGAAAGCTCTAAGTTTAGTTTTTGCATAAAGCTAGTTTTTCCCTAGAATAAAAGATATTATTATACCACTATTGTATAGCATAGGATGAGTTGGCAAACCCAACTCAATCCATTCCCAAAGTTTCATTTAAAACCCAACTGTTTAATTAAGAGTGATGAGATCTCCCAACATTTCCACTACTAGATGCTCAAGTTGTCCGTAACCGGGGACACGGCTAATAGATTAGGTTTTAACACTCTGTAGAGGTTTGCACACTTTTTCCCACAAGACTCGATTGCCTCCCTTGAAGTTCTTGCACTGCCTAGCGTTTGAGAACAGGATGACCGAGACAAAGTCTTTTGAAAGTATTTCCCCTTAACCCACGGATAGGCCGGTACACCTACTCATTCTACATCTGCTAGCCCATCCCGGAAGGGGTCACACTAACTACTCAACTAAGTCAGAGCCCATATTGGCTTGTGGCTGCACACGTAAGCTTCTAGACATGAAAATACGTTAGATCCCTTTGAGCCTGGGCGGCCGACCACTAGTGGTGCACCACCATGGATTAACCATGCATGCTCCCACTGTACTTCGCCACCATTCAAACCAAATACCGCCCAGGTAGTTCATTTACAAGTCTTGGTCCTGATCACTACTTTGTCACTCAGGTCTCACCATGAACACTTCCCAATTCCACGTCTACATTTGTGAGGCAGAAATAAACTTACACGGTGGTGACAAGGTTGTATAGATCAGACCTACCTCAAATGAACTACTAGGTAACGACATAGCCATCTGGCAACAATAAATCCAACCATGCAATCCTACCACAAAAGGACTAATGCATAATATAAAACATAGGTAATTGGAAGAATGGTCAAATGTGAACTTGCCTGGTAATAGTTGACGAAGATAATATCGCTCTCAGAAATTTACTTAATGGAACTATTCGTCACTCTCCGATGAAAATCTATAAAGTCAAACATTGCACTCACATAAGCAATCATTTCAGAGAACCAAGAAGAACATGCAAAGGAAAAAGTCTTGGAAAAACCAAATGAACATTCAACACACTTAACTAGCATGGAAATATCCTAAGTGCAAAACAACATGTGACATAGGGTGCAAAGATGTGATGTGTACTAAAGTGCATTCATGGCATAATAGTAAAACTATCATAGACAGACCATTTTTGTGTGGAAAATGTGTGACAATGATCCAAGTGGTAGGGTTTGGCTACGGTGACATGGTGCAAAAAGAATCACATCAATCGGAGCTACGGTTTAGGAGATATGGCCAGTTGAAGTTTGAACTCAAACCTGAATAAATTCAAATTTGAAATTTGCCAAAAGTTTTCAAAGTTGGTTCTCCGGATAAAGCTATTCGAGACGAACATTTTGCCGCTGGTTTCATCGAATTTGGAGTTACGGTTAAAAATATACAACCATTCGAAGTTCAGGGACTAATCTAAAATCTCAGGGACTTAACTGTGAAAATTTTATTCGCGACCAGGGCCCTAGCCACGTGGCAGCTCGTGGTTGGCCGAGGAGCGTTCGCTGCAGAAGCTATGTGGCGAACGGCCGTAACTTAGGCAAAACAGTGGCGACGGCTAGAAAAATAATTAAACTGGAGATCCGTTTGACTAAACCAAACGGTTTACTAAAGCCCACGGTTAACCGATCTAATTCAAATATTAAAAAAACCTAAACTAAGCAAACGGGGCAGTGGCTCACGGTGGCGACGATGACGAATAGGAGACGACGGCGTGGGCGTTGGGCGGTGGACGGGGCGGCGGCTCCGGCGCTCCTCGGCGATGGGGAAGGAGGCGTCGGGGTCCGGCGCGGCGTGGGCAATCCAGTGGTGGAGGCGGCGATCCTCGGGGTGGCCGAGACGAGCGAGGCGAGAGTGGCAGCTCCGTGCTCCGGTGAGGACGCAGGTCGTCGGGGCGGCATCACCGGCGGTCCTAGGGGCACAAGAAGATGTCAACAGGATGCGCATGGACTCGGGCAGTATCTTGGTGAAGAAGAACATGGTCGAGGCGGCCTTACGGATGACGGCAAACTCCGGCGACGGAGCTTCGGTCGGCGAGATCCACACGGCGATGGCAAGCGCCGCGAGGGGCAAGGGGGTGTGCGAGTTGACTGAATGGAGAGAGGAGGTCGAGGGCTCTTTATAGGCGAGCTTAGGGCGTCGGGGAGCAGTGGGATAAGCCTCATCCCGAGAACTTGGCCCAGTGGTTGCAGCGTGCGCGCACGGTGTTGCGTGTTTATCCGAGCGGGAGGTTAGGGACGATGGGCGGGCCCCATGCGTCAGCGGCAGCAGAAGGTAGCGAGCGAAGGGAGGAGCGGGCGGCTCGTGCGTGCGGCGCTGGGACGCTGGCCTCCTGATGCTTGCGTGGGCTGGCTGCCCTAGCGCTGCGGCTGGGCCTTGGCCTCGTCGGCCTGTGGCTGGGCCAGTGGGCTCGCGCGCGCGTGCATTTAAAAAAACAGAAAGAAAACTCCAACATAAGTAAATTAAATAAAAAATATACATAGGCATATCATATACCAAAATGTTCAGAAAAATACCCCGAATAAGATGAACTATTTTTCAAGTTCAACTAAATTCCATAAAAAATCATAAAAGTCAAACAGTGCTACTGTTGCATTTAAAATCAATAAAAATCATTTTTAAATAGCAAAGTAATTTCAAATTTATTTTCTCCTAATTTTCTATTGAAGGGAATCATTTTACCCTTATTTCCATTTATTTATTTTTAGGAGAAAAATATTTTGAATAGAAACTCAAATAACTCCCAATTGGATTTGAATTTGGAATTTCAAACAACTTCAAATGGAAAATGAGTTTCAAATAACTTCAAAGTGACTTCCAATTTATTTCTTTGAAACTTCCAACTCTCTTTCTTCAAATATGAAGAAGTCATTTTATCTTCCCTCATGAACTCATAGAGTTGCTTAAAGTTTCTAAATTTAAAAATATTTCAAATGGAAATTCAAATAATTTTCGAACCCCTTTTCATTTCTTTAAATGGAAGAAGTCATATTATCTTCACTCTAGGGTTTTGTAATGAACTGAATTTTGAACTCAGGGAGATCAAAATGCAAGATGAAAAGTTTTGGAAAAGTCCTTTTATTCCCTCTCATTCAACTTTCAAAAAGTTTTCAATTTCTAATCATTTTCACACAATCAATCACACAACAATCAAACAAACAATCATAATAATTTATTTAATATAACATTCCAAAATTTAGAATTTTGGGATGTTACAGCCGGCCCAGCTAAAGGCCCAACATTCTCAGTTAAGGCCCATACGACTAGTGTCAAATCGGCCCGTCAACGGCCCGTCCTAAACTTGTCATCATCGCGGCCCATGGTCACTTCTGGCCCATTAACAGTCCGCTAAGAATTTGGGCCGAATTACGGCCCAGTGTGTTTCCAGCCTATTAAAGGTCCTGCTTCATTTGGGCCCATTTATAGGCCATTGAAACTTTCGGCACATAAACGACCGTGAAGGATATGGGTCATATTCAGCCATGTCTGACATTCGGCCTGTTAGAGGCCCACTACAGATTTGGGCCACTTTCAGCCTGTTGTGACTTTCGGCCTGTTAACGTTGGATGAAATCCATGGGCCATATGTGCCCCGACGCCACATCGGGCCTACTAACGGCCCATATAAAAATGACACTAATCAAGCCCGACCGAACTTCCGGCCTAATAAAGGCTCGTGTGGTAGGTCGGCGCATTTACGGCCCTTCTGAATTTCGGCTGTGGACGATCCGCATTGTAAATGGGCCACCATTTCGGCCTGCTAAGACCAGTGGGTTATTTGGCACAATCAGGGCCCAATCTTACTTTCGGCCTATTAAAGGCTCATGTTTTTTATGGGCTCGAGATATTTACACATGTAAATGGCCTATTATTACTGAGGGCCCAAATTATATTTAGGCATGTTAAAGGCCCACTATGGGCACAGGCCTACCAGAAAAATATGAAAGCTTATGCTGATTTAGGCCCAGATATTTTTAGTGGGCTACATGCAAATTTCGGCCTAGAATCGTTTTTAGCCCAATTGGAATGGGCCCGACGAATGTTGGCATGTTGGGCTCCTACGAAGCTTTCGGCCGAATACATTACTAAGATAAACCTACACTATACAAAAATAGCGTCGTAATTACTGTTGCCTTTGGCAGCATCATGGATGTATCACAACAAAATAAATTCCAACCATACAACAAAAGGGCTGTTGGCATAAAGTTTACAGTCCTTGCAAATAAAAGCACCATCAGATGTATAGAAGCATAGATCATTTGACCTGAGTGCTTATGTTTCAGGCTGTAGAATCTGATGGAGCAGCACGATCTTCCCCTTTTTCCGCCATTGCTCTTGAACAATGAAGCAAATGTCTGATAGTCTGGTTTCAAAACCATTCATATCTTCACGACATTTGTCAACCACTATTTTTGTTTCCGACACAACGTCCATTAGGGATTGGACTTGTGTCTAGAGCACAGATATATCACTCTGTCTAGCTGGAAGATTTTGTTCAGTAGGCGATTTGGACGAGGTTACCTTGACAACCAACCCACAATTATACAGGAAGGTGCTTTTTGCACCGTTAGTGGAGAGATACTAATGCATTGCAGCAAGAGGTGACATTGTGCCTGTGGTAGCCTCGTCACCTTTAGGTGGTTGTGGCTGTTCAATCATTTGTTCCATAGCTTGCAGAAAGTTTGAACTTGTAGATTAGTGTACCAGATAAGTTACTAATGAGACGAAAACGAACAAAGTAGGTTTCACGTTTATACATAACTTATTTTGGTGAACTACTGTAATACATTATCATGTATTGTAGTGCCAACTACATAATAAAATCACTTTCGGAACATATGTCCATGTAGCATGCCTATTGTATTGTCTATTTCCTCACATTTGTTGACATCTAAGGATAAAGAGACATGGTTTAAAGTAGGATGAACATAGTATGACACCATTCATATCATGGGAAAATATATATAAAACAAAGAGACTATTCTATCATTGTGTGCGCACGTGAACATCACAACTAGATTACAGATCAAGACCAAAAGAATATCCTTCATCTCTTTTAAACCATGTAAGGTGAAATGATACGTTAAGACAACTGTGTATAAAAGTGAACAGAGTAACTGACATTGGTTGCAAACCAAGCATTTAAATGAACACATCATAGTACCAATCAGTTCAAAGGCAGGAGGAGTAAGGACTTACAAGAGCGGCCTGAACTGGTGTGCTCATGCCCTTCATCTTGCTGGTGTGGCAATCCTCACTACTAGGAAAAGGCCTACTAGTGGCGCACCTGTTTTCGCTACTAATGGCGCACTACAGGTGCGCCACTAGTACCACGCCATTAGTATTTTTTACTAATGGCGCACCACAGATGCGCCACTAGTATACCAGATACTAATGGCGCATGCGCCATTAGTATCCCACAGGTGCGCCATTAGTATCTGGTATACTAATGGCGCACTTCTATGGTGCGCCATTAGTAACAATTTTTTTTGAAATTTTTTTTGAAAAATAATTTCAATTTTTTTTCACTTTTTTCTTAATCTCGGGACACTATGGCTTAACCTCGGGTCAATATGCTTAATCTCAAGTCAAATCGCACTCTGTGGTTAAACTTCCTGAAAGGTCACCTATCCTCACACTACTCCAGCCCGAGCATGCTTAACTTTGCAGTTCTATCCAACCCCAGCACCAGCTCACTTCACAGGCACTTGCTGACATATCTATCATATCAATCCTATTAAACCTTGTTGATGTCTAGGACTTTGTTCATGTTCATGAGTATGATGAAATTTTGAAAAAATATTTCAAACTTCCCGGTCATATTATGTATCATATTTTGAAAAAAAACATCCAATTTTTTTAAACCAATTTTTTTCTGTTACTAGTGGCGCACCTAGCAAATGGTGCGCCACTAGTAAGTTTGAATTTTTTTCATTTCCCCCCTCTAGATCTTAAAAGCCCCGTATCTTTCGTTCTGTTAGGTTTTTGGGGATTTTGAAGATGTTGAACGGGGTTACCTCGTTCAATTCGGGTGTAACATTTCGAGTAGATGATTTTTCATATAAAAAACTTTTTAATCCGAGTTCGTATGCAAAAGTTATGCCCATTTTACAAATTCCAGAGAGATTTTGCAAATAAAGTCGAAATTCATATTTGTAAATTTTTCCAACAAGTAGACCACATATCACATGGGAAACTTATTTTATTGACATTTCCATCATTTTCTTTTTTTAACTGAAAAGGCGGTCCACCGGGGGGGGTGCATTCGGTGGAATTTTTGGGCCAAGTTAGTAATGGCGCACCGTGGGAGTGGTGCGCAATTACTAGTTTTGAAAAAAAATTGAATTTTTTTGAAAACAGTGCGCCATTACTAGTTAAAACTAGTAATGGCGCACTATCCACTGGTGCGCCATTACTAACAATTTTTTTTATTTTTTTTTCAAAACTACTAATGGCGCACGGTAGGTGTGGTGCGCCATTACTATGTCAACTAGTAACGGCGCACTATCCCACGGTGCGCCATTAGTAACAAAAATTATTTTTTTTCAAAACTACTAATGGCGCACCACACACCAGGTGCGCCATTAGTAATATATTACTAATGGCGCACCTCTATGTGGTGCGCCATTGCTATATAGCAATGGTGCACCACATACATGGTGCGCCATTAGTGTCCATATTATTTATAGCCCTTTTCCTAGTAGTGCCTTGAAGATTTTCACTGCATTCGGTTCAGGTGCTTTTTTGTCCGCATGGGTTTTCCTCTGTATTTGGAACAAGTCAATATAGATACGATAATTTGGCACAGAAAAAAGAAGGAAGTAGCAACTATTTACAAGAGCCTCGCAGTGTGCAATATAGCTATGAGATCCTGTTGTCTGTTGGAATTTCACTTTAGAACGGTTGGTCTTGTTCTTCAAACAGTTAGCCTAGAAGAAGATACACTTGTAAGGCACATACATAAATACAAGTTCAATATGTGGTCTGATCAAATACATATACCCTACCTGATACTTTGGATCAGACCAGTATTTAACAAGGGTTGTCCAGTCTTCATCTGTAATATATTCCACTAGAGATGTTTGGGCGATTTCATTGTTAACTTTGCCTTCAAAGTGAGATTTTCTAAGGTGGCACCGATACTGTCGCAGAGCAGACTGAAAAACATGAGTGCATGCTTGTTTAGTTGCATCATCTTTCGGATCCAACTTGGACCTCGTCTGCTGAAAAAAGAATGTGAGTCTTATTAGGAGGAAGCTAGAAAGTATGGCACAGAGCAAGACAATATTACAAATTGCGATGAATAACATTACTTACGTATAAATGGTCAGGGAAGGTGTTAAACTGGGTATTGTCTTTCTCATTCCTGTACTGGATCCACGTTGGGAGGATACGTGCATGACACCTAACGGCAATGGCTGCCTCTAATACTAACTTGGCTGACTCTGTAGCATCACGTGACCTTTTTAAACCTGCCTCAAAATGGATCTCCATTCTTCCTCCTTTAGATTTTGTTAATCTGTCAAGCATTATCCCTGATGTCTTTTTCCACTTGCGCCATGGTGCTAGTTCAACAACGAATATGGAAAGTGTTAGTGCACATCAAACTATGAGAGTACATATAAAGGAGCATGCAACTGCAACTTGACTCAGTCAGGTACCGTCTTGGTGTTGATGCTCATGAGGTTCATCTGATCTTGCCAAGTCATGTTGTGTCAGCAGTGCTTCAGAAGTAGTGTTAGTTGTGAATGCAGATTGGGAACTGGCCAGTTCCAGAACAAACGAACGAGTAACTCGTTGAGATGCTGATACAGTTGAAGCAGTTGTTGCAGCTGGTGGAGCAGGTGATACTGTGTTTGTAGATTTAGCCGGTGGACTTGGACCTTCTGCTGCACTATAAGTACCAGCAGAATCTCTAGGGCATGTACTTTTCTGTTTCACCCGACAAGTAACACAATTCCCTACTATATTCTTTTCCTTGTTCTTTTTTGACTTTGCCATGTCAAGGCATACCCACAACACAAAAGAATAAAATCGCTCTTCAGAACTCATTGATGCATGATACAGACAAGCAATACTTTGATGTAAGACAACCATATGAGGATGGAATATGTAAGAAAAACAAGACGACGTGACATATTGACAGCTACGATGTGTAAACTAAGCATAAGGATTTTCAATAAAATAGAAGTAATGCAAGCTAGACACCATATGAAAGATCCAACCAATATCACTCTGCCTAGTTAAAAGTGTCTTGTCATAAGTGGCATTTCGAAAAATTAGAAGCAGTGCAGCATAGAAATCAATGCAAGATGCAACCACTATCAAACTACCATGTTAAACGCGTCCGATCATGAGTGACTGATGCGGGATACACAATAGCAATACTTTGATGTAAGAATGTGGTATGATTGATAGATGAAGTGTATTCTAGACACAAAAAGGCATATCATATGCACATGTATAACGTATAAACTCAGCAGGTGCAATTTAATCAAAATATAAGAAATACAGGCTAGACAACATATGCAACATGAAACCAATTATCACACTGTCAACTTAGAGCAAGCACCTGCGATGGTGGAGTATGGGAGATGAAGTCATCATGTATACTTGGGACTTCAACTTCATTAGCAGTAGCAATGGCAAATCTAGAGAGTCTCTGTTTGCGTCGGTCCAGAGGACCACCAACATCCCCTAACTTACTCTTTTCCTTCCTATTTTCTGATATTGCCTTATGAAGTCAAAACCAAAACAAGATGAATAAAATTAGCTCTGCATAACTGGTTGATGCATGATACAGACGAACACTACTTTGATGTAAGGCAAGCGCAGGATAGGAGGATGGAATATATACAAAAAGAAGACATCATTGCATATTCAGGTGTACGATAGGCGGAGGGCATATGTATGAAAAACAGTAAGCAGAAGGCATTTCAACGAAATTAGAAGAAATGAAAGCTAGGCGCATATGAACATGCAACCAATATCACTCTATCAGGTAAAAAGTGTCTCATCATAAGTGCCATTTCAAGAAATTAGAAGCAGTACAAGCTAGAAGACAATGCAAGATGCAACCTACATCACACTCCCAAGTTAAATGTGTCTTATGGGTAAGTGATTGTTGCAGGTATAAGTTGTAAGCTACGCAGATGCAATTCAACAAAATCAGAAGCAATACAAACTAGACATCATATGGAACACGCAACCACATATAACAGTTCCAAGTTAGAGCAAGCACATGTGATGGTGGAGTAGGGGAGATGTGCTCATCATCTACACGTATGTTCTAGAAACAGGAACATGTGTCATATTCACAGGCATTATGTGTAAAGTAAGCAGATGCAATTCAACAAAGTTATAAGCAATACAAGCTAGACATCATACGCAACACGCAACCACATATAATAGTGCCAAGTTAGATCAAGCACCTATGATGGTGGAGTAGGGGAGATATGCTCATCATCTACACAGCTACGTTGACTGTCCAGCCTTGTGTTGTCTTGCGAATCTTGTTGGTAGGATGGCGGAGTAGAATCTGCAGAGACCCTTTGTTCGAGTTGCTCCGGAGGACCACCATCATCCACTGCCGGACTAATTTCCTTCAGTTCTATTGATTTTGCATTGTGAAGTCAAACCGATAAGAAAAAGGAATAAAATTCGCTCTTTAGAACTCATTCATGCATGATACTAATGAACACTACTTGGATGAAAGGCAAACACATGATATGAGGATGGAATATGTATGAAAAACAGGATGGCATGACATGTTCACACCTATGATGTGGTAACTAAGCAGAAGGCATTTCAAAAAACTAGAAGCACTACAAGCTAGACACCATATGAAAGGTGCAACTAATATCACTCTGCCAAGTTCAAACTGTCTGGCGTTTCAACAAATTAGAAGCAGTACATGCTAGAAATCATATGCAAGACACAACCAATATCAAAGTGGGGACTTAAAGGTGCCTTATCATAAGTGACTGATGCGGGATATGCAAGAACAATAGTCTGATGTAAGAACATGGTGTGATCAGATATAGTATGTTCTAGAAACAGGAACAGGTGTCATATTCACAGGCGTTATGTGCAAAGTAAGTAGATGCAATTCAACAAAGTTAGAAGCAATACAAGCTAGACATCATACGCAACATGCAACCACATATAATAGTGCCAAGTTAGAGCAAGCACCTCTGATGGTGGAGTAGGGGAGATGTGCTCATCATCTACACAGCTACGTTGACTGTCTAGCCTTGCATTGTCTTGCGAATCTTGTTGGGAGGATGCCGGAGTAGAATCTGGAGAGACCCTCCATTTCAGTTGCTTGGAAGGACCACCATCATCAAATGACTTACCAATTTCCTTATTGATTTTGCATTGTGAGGTCAAACCGACAAGAAAAGGGAATAAAATTCGCTCTACATAACTCATTCATGCATGATACTGACGAACACTACTCTGATGAAAGGCAAAGTCATGATACGAGGATGGAATATGTATGAAAAACTGGACGGCTTGACATATTCACACCTATGATGTGGTAACTAAGCAGGAGACACTTCAACAAATTAGAAGCACTGCAAGCTAGACACCATATGGAAGGTGCAATCAATATCACTCTGCCAAGTTAGAACTGTCTCGTCATAGGTGGAGTTCATCAAACTAGAAGCACTACATGCTAGAAATCATATTCAAGAAGAGTAGTTTCATGTAAGAACATGGTGTGATAGACAGATATAGTATGTACCAAAAATAGGAAAGCGTGTCATATTCACACGTATCATGTGTAACTAAGCAGATGCAGTTTGCACTAATTAGGAGCAATGCAAGCTAGAAATCATATGCAACATGCAACCAGATATCACACTGCCAAGTTAGAGCAAGCACCTTGGATGGTGGAGTAGGGGAGCGGAGACTTGGAACTTGTAATGCACTAGTAGTACAAGGAGAATCCGTACATATGATCCATTTACATTGTTGTAGAGGACCACCATCATCGCCTTTCTTACTATTTTCCTTCCTCTTTTTTGATTTTGCCTTGTCAAGTCAAACCCACAAGAAAAAGGAATAAAATTTGCTCTTCAGAACTCATTGATGCATGATACTGATGAGCACTACTTTCATGTAAGACAGCCGCATAATGGGAGGATGGAATATGTATGAAAAACAGTACGACATGACATATTAACATGTATGATGTATAAAGTGTAAACTAAGCACAAGTTGTTTGAACTAGTTAGAAGCAATGCAAGCTAGAAACCATATGAAAGATGAAACCAATATCACTCGTCCAAACTAAAAGGGTGGCCTAACAAATGTGTTTGATCAAATTAGAAGCAATACATCGCAGTAGGCTAGAAATAATATGCAATATGCAACGAATAAAGTTGTCTCATCGTAAGTGATTGATGTAGGATACAGAAGAGAGGTGGTTTCATGTAAGAACATGGTTAACGCATAGATGTAGTGTGTACCAAAAATAGGAAGGCATGTCATATCCACAGGTATAATGTGTAAACTAAGGAGATGCAATTTACCCTAATTAGAAGCATTACAAGCTAGACACCATATGCAACATGCAACCACATATCACACTGCGAAGTTAGAGCAAGCACCTGCGATGGTGGTGTAGGGGAACTGCGGTCTTCAAGTACAGAGCTACGTTCAATATATTCAATTAGGCTTGTTGTTTCTTGAGAATCATGTGGAGAGGATGAAACTGCACTCTTTATAAGAGTAGCGCATCTCATACTAACCCACGGGCATGACTATCTCATCATAAGCGATAGATGCAGGATACACAAGAACAGTAGTTTGATGTAAGAACATGGTGTGATAGACAGATGTAGTGGCGTGTCATATTCACATGTATAATGTGTAAGCTAAGGAGATGCAATTTAACAAATTAGGAGCAATACAAGCTAGGCACCATATGCAACATGCAACCAGATATCACACTGCCATGTTAGAGCAATCACCTGGGGTTGTGGAGTAGGGGAGATGAGATTTGGAACTTGCACTATAGTAGGAGTAGCAGGAGAATCTGCAGAGATCATCTGTTTCGATTGCTCTAGAGGACCACCATCATTCGTGCCTTCGTCCTTTTAGATTTTGCCTTGTTAAGTAAACACACAAGAAAAAGGAATGAAATTCGCACTTCCAAATTCGTTGATGCATGATACCGATGAACACAACTTTTATGTATGGCAACCACATTGTAGGAGGATGTAATATGTATGAAAAACGCTAAGAAGAAGGCATTTCAACAAATTGGAAGCAATGCAATCTAGACACCATATGAAAGATCCAACAAAAATCACTCTACCAAGTTAGATGTGTCTCATTATAAGTGACACTTCAACAAATTAGAGGCAATACTTGTTTGAAATGATATGCAAGATGCAACAAATATTACATTGTCAACTTGAAGGTGTCTCGTCAGAAGTGATTGATGAGGGATACACAAGAAAAGTAGTTTGATTAAGAACATGGTTAATACAAAGACGTAATATGTACCAAAAACAGGAACGCATGTCATATTCACAGGTATAATGTGTTAACTAAGCAGATGCAATTTACCATCATTAGAAGCATTACAAGGTAGACACCATATGCAACATGCAACCACATATCACACTGCCAAGTAAGAGCAAGCACCTGCGATGGTGGTGTGGGGGAATTGCGTTCATCAACTAGAGAGCTACGTTGACTATCTTCATTTAGCCTTGATGTTTCTTGAGAATCATGTGGGGAGGATGACACTGCACTCTTTAAACGAGTAGCGCATCTCACAGTAACCCACTTGAGTGACTGTTTCATCATAAGTGATTGATGAGGGATACAAAAGAGCATTAGTTTGATGTACGAACATGGTTAATAGACATATGTAGTATGTATGAAAAACAGGAAGGCATGTCATTATCAAAGGTATGATGTGTAAAGTAAGTTGATGCAATTTAACCAAATTGGAAGCAATACAAGCTAGACACCATATGCAACATGCAACCACATTCGACAGCGCGAAGTTAAAGCAAGCACCTGGGATGGTTGTGTGTGGCAATTGAGATCATCAACTACAGAGCTATGTTTACTGTCTCCATCTGCTGGCACTGCACCCTTTAGAGCGCTGAGACACTTAGTGCTTATCTTCGAATTAAACTGGAGTGACTTCTGCCTTTTCTTTTTTGTATTCATCAACACTGCGTCAGAGTCTGAAATACCCATGCATAAAAAAACAATAGTGCAAGTATGGGTGAAGTGTGTGCACAAGTAGTACAGTGTAAAGGTAGCAGATAGAAGGTCGGTGAGAAATAAATGACGGTAGAAATATGATAGCTCTACAACATGCATGGCACACAAAATTACTAGACTCTAGGATTTTGAAATATGAGCACAGGGATGGCTGGGAAATGCAGATGCTCCTCCAGCACACCACAAGGTGTGGTCCTATGAAAATAACAGTCGACTAAAAACAAATAGGTCAATCCATTTATTCTGCACCGTCTTATGTACAAAGAGTGGGCAGATCGCCTTCATCTACCTCCAGCCAGCTAGTGTTACGATCTTCCTCGAAACACCAGCGACCACCGGCCCAGTCCCCTACCTCTGCCCTCCCCTCGACCTCACCGCACCGCCGTATTTGGCACCGCCCCGGCCATCCCTTCAAGCCCCGCCAACCTCTAGATCGGGCGCAAGCAGCTCCTATGCCCCACACTCCTATGATAGACACCGATGAGCGCTTCCCCAGCGAATAGGCGAACTAGGTGCTCCACGCGCCTAAGCCGGTGCTTCTTCTTTTAATTGCGATTTGACTGACCCTGAATTGAAATCCAGGCAGGCTACTGACCTCTAGCAAAGGTGAAATAGTAAATGGGAGGAAACCTTGTGCATTTAGTATCACAAAGAAGATGCAGTACGAAGCGCTCAACTAGTTTCTTTCGTGGGATGAATACGGTGTGAGCAGAGACGTAAGATTTGCACGAATAAGGGAGGAGGAGTACCTCTTTCTGCTGGCAGTGATGTGTCCTCCTTCTATTTTTCCAACGATCTTCTTGTGGTTCGCTGGAAATGAGAAGTTGTGGAGGATGGTGGAGCCTTGGACGAACCCATGGCCAAGTTGTTGGGTATGGTGCGGTGGCCGTCTGTCGGCGGCGCGGAACCAGATCTGAGGCGGTGAACGATGGCGTAGCGGGAACAGCTCTGGTGCGGTGGATGGTTCCGACAGTGGAGCGGCAGCGGTGAGGTGCAGGATGGCGTGGTCGAAGTGGTTCTGGTACGGCGCACGTCGGCGTGGGCGTCATGGAGGCAGCTCTACCTCGGCTTCAGCTGCTAAGTCCTTGAGGGTGTTGCGGTTGCGGTTGTGTTGGATGACGGCGTTAGGGTACCAGCTCCGGCGTGATGGAGGAGGGCGGCGGTGGATTGGGCGAGATGGGGTGAAGGACGAAGGAGGCTGGGGTTTTGCGGCTGGTGGAGAGGGCGTTTTGGCACCCACAGAGTATGAATGGGGAAACGGAGGGAGGGGAACTAATAGTGAACAATGTTTCCGTCTGGGACGCGCTTGTTTGAAATTTGGGGAAAGTTACAAACTTTGCCCCCATCTAAAATTTCGGACATATTGCGGGTTGGGGGTAGGACAGTAATCTCAGGTGTCCCAAATGGTGGGCTGGATAGATTTCGGCCGAGCGCATGGGTGTTTAGGTGCCCACAACCTATGAATGCTTCTAGGAGGCGGTTGAGACTGGCATGTTGGTGAAGTTACAAACCTACCCAGGTTTAGACCTTTGGACATCGGGCCGATAGGCTACAGGTGCCAGAGTCAGGACAGTAATTTCCTACCACCAAACATTAGTCTCGCGCGGTTTCGGGTGACCAGAGGCTTATTTGGCGCTTTGTTCAATATTTGGGAGCAGAAGCATTAACGTTTTCGGTTCTCTTGAATTGAACTTACATGATTTGTCAAACTTCACAAAACTTTACTCTTTAAATTCCTAAACCTACGATTATTTTCGAATGGATGGGGTACATTTGAATATACATGGTACATGAGTATATATTAGAAAATATGCAACTTACCTCAGTTCATGCATGGTTCCACATATAATCTCCTTGGTTGCAAAAAATTGTTACACATGCGTATGAATATATAGCATGTTCAAACGCACAACAAAGATTGATGCCCCCTTTTAGATCTGATTTACAAATGCCATTATCTCGGGTTCAAATAGATGAATGCACTTCCTATGAATTCGAATCTTCAAAAACCCCTTTATGATGAATTCAACATGTATTCTATTTCATAGCTAGCAACTTGGAATGTATCCATGTAAGTGACAAATATATAAAGTGATTCACACTAACAACATGGAGTGCACTAATTAATGTTTATATATATTTTTTCCGGGTGAATTAATGTTTATATATGAATTGCAAAAGCAATGCATTGCCTGTATTTCAAACCGCTCACACTCTATGGATCGATAATATGAAATAAACACATGCACATGTTAGAATTCAATAGAGTATGGGTGTCTGATAGAACAATTTTCGTTCATACGCAAATTCCAAATTCATGATCTCATCCAAAAATAATAATGCCATTTATATTTTAATTTAATGCGTAGAACCGCCTTTTACACGTAGATGCACTATGCCTCGGCCCGTTCTCACAAACGTGTTGTATATATCTCTATCTAACGCATAAGTGCACACACTTTATATACATCGGCATTTCTCTTTCACAACTGCTCACAATCTCTTCCGGGGTGTCGGGGTGTCTCACGCACACACTCTCTCTCTCCCTCTCTCTCTCTTTCTGACTACTATG